>NW_027227117.1:0-21958 GCF_037783145.1 Equus przewalskii
TACTTCAGCCAGATCAGGCCTGCAAAGAAACTGCGTTTCACAGGCCTTTGGAAGAGATGTTCCCGGTAGGCTGTAAGAGCACTGTGCAGAGCGAGTTGTTTCTTAGCTTCCCAAAGAGCTGGAAGCAAGATGCTGTGGGGCCCAACTCGCCCTTTGGAAAGAAGCCTGCACGTTGTGCCTTTCAGCTCTAGGGCAAAGTAGCACACCCAGAGCAGAAGTCCTACTTCAGCCAGATCAGGCCTGCAAAGAAACTGCGTTTCACAGGCCTTTGGAAGAGATGTTCCCGGTAGGCTGTAAGAGCACTGTGCAGAGCGAGTTGTTTCTTAGCTTCCCAAAGAGCTGGAAGCAAGATGCTGTGGGGCCCAACTCGCCCTTTGGAAAGAAGCCTGCACGTTGTGCCTTTCAGCTCTAGGGCAAAGTAGCACACCCAGAGCAGAAGTCCTACTTCAGCCAGATCAGGCCTGCAAAGAAACTGCGTTTCACAGGCCTTTGGAAGAGATGTTCCCGGTAGGCTGTAAGAGCACTGTGCAGAGCGAGTTGTTTCTTAGCTTCCCAAAGAGCTGGAAGCAAGATGCTGTGGGGCCCAACTCGCCCTTTGGAAAGAAGCCTGCACGTTGTGCCTTTCAGCTCTAGGGCAAAGTAGCACACCCAGAGCAGAAGTCCTACTTCAGCCAGATCAGGCCTGCAAAGAAACTGCGTTTCACAGGCCTTTGGAAGAGATGTTCCCGGTAGGCTGTAAGAGCACTGTGCAGAGCGAGTTGTTTCTTAGCTTCCCAAAGAGCTGGAAGCAAGATGCTGTGGGGCCCAACTCGCCCTTTGGAAAGAAGCCTGCACGTTGTGCCTTTCAGCTCTAGGGCAAAGTAGCACACCCAGAGCAGAAGTCCTACTTCAGCCAGATCAGGCCTGCAAAGAAACTGCGTTTCACAGGCCTTTGGAAGAGATGTTCCCGGTAGGCTGTAAGAGCACTGTGCAGAGCGAGTTGTTTCTTAGCTTCCCAAAGAGCTGGAAGCAAGATGCTGTGGGGCCCAACTCGCCCTTTGGAAAGAAGCCTGCACGTTGTGCCTTTCAGCTCTAGGGCAAAGTAGCACACCCAGAGCAGAAGTCCTACTTCAGCCAGATCAGGCCTGCAAAGAAACTGCGTTTCACAGGCCTTTGGAAGAGATGTTCCCGGTAGGCTGTAAGAGCACTGTGCAGAGCGAGTTGTTTCTTAGCTTCCCAAAGAGCTGGAAGCAAGATGCTGTGGGGCCCAACTCGCCCTTTGGAAAGAAGCCTGCACGTTGTGCCTTTCAGCTCTAGGGCAAAGTAGCACACCCAGAGCAGAAGTCCTACTTCAGCCAGATCAGGCCTGCAAAGAAACTGCGTTTCACAGGCCTTTGGAAGAGATGTTCCCGGTAGGCTGTTAGAGCACTGTGCAGAGCGAGTTGTTTCTTAGCTTCCCAAAGAGCTGGAAGCAAGATGCTGAGGGGCCCAACTCGCCCTTTGGAAAGAAGCCTGCACGTTGTGCCTTTCAGCTCTAGGGCAAAGTAGCACACCCAGAGCAGAAGTCCTACTTCAGCCAGATCAGGCCTGCAAAGAAACTGCGTTTCACAGGCCTTTGGAAGAGATGTTCCCGGTAGGCTGTAAGAGCACTGTGCAGAGCGAGTTGTTTCTTAGCTTCCCAAAGAGCTGGAAGCAAGATGCTGTGGGGCCCAACTCGCCCTTTGGAAAGAAGCCTGCACGTTGTGCCTTTCAGCTCTAGGGCAAAGTAGCACACCCAGAGCAGAAGTCCTACTTCAGCCAGATCAGGCCTGCAAAGAAACTGCGTTTCACAGGCCTTTGGAAGAGATGTTCCCGGTAGGCTGTAAGAGCACTGTGCAGAGCGAGTTGTTTCTTAGCTTCCCAAAGAGCTGGAAGCAAGATCCTGTGGGGCCCAACTCGCCCTTTGGAAAGAAGCCTGCACGTTGTGCCTTTCAGCTCTAGGGCAAAGTAGCACACCCAGAGCAGAAGTCGTACTTCAGCCAGATCAGGCCTGCTAAGAAACTGCGTTTCACAGGCCTTTGGAAGAGATGTTCCCGGTAGGCTGTTAGAGCACTGTGCAGAGCGAGTTGTTTCTTAGCTTCCCAAAGAGCTGGAAGCAAGATGCTGTGGGGCCCAACTCGCCCTTTGGAAAGAAGCCTGCACGTTGTGCCTTTCAGCTCTAGGGCAAAGTAGCACACCCAGAGCAGAAGTCCTACTTCAGCCAGATCAGGCCTGCAAAGAAACTGCGTTTCACAGGCCTTTGGAAGAGATGTTCCCGGTAGGCTGTAAAGCACCAGTGCAGAGCGAGTTGTTTCTTAGCTGCCCAAAGATCTGGAAGCACGACACTGTGGGGCCTATCTGCCCTTGGAGAAGTCAAGGCAGGACGTTGAGCCTTTCAGCTCTAGGGCGATGTAGGACACGGCAGAGCAGCAGTTCTACCTCAGCGAGATCAGGCCTGCAAAGAAACTGCATTTCTCAGGCCTTTGCAAGAGATGCTCCCGGTTGGCTGTAAGAGCACTGTGCAGAGCGAGTTGTTTCTTAGCTTCCCAAAGAGCTGGAAGCAAGATGCTGTGGGGCCCAACTCGCCCTTTGGAAAGAAGCCTGCACGTTGTGCCTTTCAGCTCTAGGGCAAAGTAGCACACCCAGAGCAGAAGTCCTACTTCAGCCAGATCAGGCCTGCAAAGAAACTGCGTTTCACAGGCCTTTGGAAGAGATGTTCCCGGTAGGCTGTAAGAGCACTGTGCAGAGCGAGTTGTTTCTTAGCTTCCCAAAGAGCTGGAAGCAAGATGCTGTGGGGCCCAACTCGCCCTTTGGAAAGAAGCCTGCACGTTGTGCCTTTCAGCTCTAGGGCAAAGTAGCACACCCAGAGCAGAAGTCCTACTTCAGCCAGATCAGGCCTGCAAAGAAACTGCGTTTCACAGGCCTTTGGAAGAGATGTTCCCGGTAGGCTGTAAGAGCACTGTGCAGAGCGAGTTGTTTCTTAGCTTCCCAAAGAGCTGGAAGCAAGATGCTGTGGGGCCCAACTCGCCCTTTGGAAAGAAGCCTGCACGTTGTGCCTTTCAGCTCTAGGGCAAAGTAGCACACCCAGAGCAGAAGTCCTACTTCAGCCAGATCAGGCCTGCAAAGAAACTGCGTTTCACAGGCCTTTGGAAGAGATGTTCCCAGTAGGCTGTAAGAGCACTGTGCAGAGCGAGTTGTTTCTTAGCTTCCCAAAGAGCTGGAAGCAAGATGCTGTGGGGCCCAACTCGCCCTTTGGAAAGAAGCCTGCACGTTGTGCCTTTCAGCTCTAGGGCAAAGTAGCACACCCAGAGCAGAAGTCCTACTTCAGCCAGATCAGGCCTGCAAAGAAACTGCGTTTCACAGGCCTTTGGAAGAGATGTTCCCGGTAGGCTGTAAGAGCACTGTGCAGAGCGAGTTGTTTCTTAGCTTCCCAAAGAGCTGGAAGCAAGATGCTGTGGGGCCCAACTCGCCCTTTGGAAAGAAGCCTGCACGTTGTGCCTTTCAGCTCTAGGGCAAAGTAGCACACCCAGAGCAGAAGTCCTACTTCAGCCAGATCAGGCCTGCAAAGAAACTGCGTTTCACAGGCCTTTGGAAGAGATGTTCCCGGTAGGCTGTTAGAGCACTGTGCAGAGCGAGTTGTTTCTTAGCTTCCCAAAGAGCTGGAAGCAAGATGCTGTGGGGCCCAACTCGCCCTTTGGAAAGAAGCCTGCACGTTGTGCCTTTCAGCTCTAGGGCAAAGTAGCACACCCAGAGCAGAAGTCCTACTTCAGCCAGATCAGGCCTGCAAAGAAACTGCGTTTCACAGGCCTTTGGAAGAGATGTTCCCGGTAGGCTGTAAGAGCACTGTGCAGAGCGAGTTGTTTCTTAGCTTCCCAAAGAGCTGGAAGCAAGATGCTGTGGGGCCCAACTCGCCCTTTGGAAAGAAGCCTGCACGTTGTGCCTTTCAGCTCTAGGGCAAAGTAGCACACCCAGAGCAGAAGTCCTACTTCAGCCAGATCAGGCCTGCAAAGAAACTGCGTTTCACAGGCCTTTGGAAGAGATGTTCCCGGTAGGCTGTAAGAGCACTGTGCAGAGCGAGTTGTTTCTTAGCTTCCCAAAGAGCTGGAAGCAAGATGCTGTGGGGCCCAACTCGCCCTTTGGAAAGAAGCCTGCACGTTGTGCCTTTCAGCTCTAGGGCAAAGTAGCACACCCAGAGCAGAAGTCCTACTTCAGCCAGATCAGGCCTGCAAAGAAACTGCGTTTCACAGGCCTTTGGAAGAGATGTTCCCGGTAGGCTGTAAGAGCACTGTGCAGAGCGAGTTGTTTCTTAGCTTCCCAAAGAGCTGGAAGCAAGATGCTGTGGGGCCCAACTCGCCCTTTGGAAAGAAGCCTGCACGTTGTGCCTTTCAGCTCTAGGGCAAAGTAGCACACCCAGAGCAGAAGTCCTACTTCAGCCAGATCAGGCCTGCAAAGAAACTGCGTTTCACAGGCCTTTGGAAGAGATGTTCCCGGTAGGCTGTAAGAGCACTGTGCAGAGCGAGTTGTTTCTTAGCTTCCCAAAGAGCTGGAAGCAAGATGCTGTGGGGCCCAACTCGCCCTTTGGAAAGAAGCCTGCACGTTGTGCCTTTCAGCTCTAGGGCAAAGTAGCACACCCAGAGCAGAAGTCCTACTTCAGCCAGATCAGGCCTGCAAAGAAACTGCGTTTCACAGGCCTTTGGAAGAGATGTTCCCGGTAGGCTGTAAGAGCACTGTGCAGAGCGAGTTGTTTCTTAGCTTCCCAAAGAGCTGGAAGCAAGATGCTGTGGGGCCCAACTCGCCCTTTGGAAAGAAGCCTGCACGTTGTGCCTTTCAGCTCTAGGGCAAAGTAGCACACCCAGAGCAGAAGTCCTACTTCAGCCAGATCAGGCCTGCAAAGAAACTGCGTTTCACAGGCCTTTGGAAGAGATGTTCCCGGTAGGCTGTAAGAGCACTGTGCAGAGCGAGTTGTTTCTTAGCTTCCCAAAGAGCTGGAAGCAAGATGCTGTGGGGCCCAACTCGCCCTTTGGAAAGAAGCCTGCACGTTGTGCCTTTCAGCTCTAGGGCAAAGTAGCACACCCAGAGCAGAAGTCCTACTTCAGCCAGATCAGGCCTGCAAAGAAACTGCGTTTCACAGGCCTTTGGAAGAGATGTTCCCGGTAGGCTGTAA
Source organism: Equus przewalskii (assembly GCF_037783145.1). Classification (NCBI taxonomy): domain Eukaryota; kingdom Metazoa; phylum Chordata; class Mammalia; order Perissodactyla; family Equidae; genus Equus; species Equus przewalskii. The sequence goes on from NW_027227117.1 coordinate 5,162, forward strand.
GAGCACTGTGCAGAGCGAGTTGTTTCTTAGCTTCCCAAAGAGCTGGAAGCAAGATGCTGTGGGGCCCAACTCGCCCTTTGGAAAGAAGCCTGCACGTTGTGCCTTTCAGCTCTAGGGCAAAGTAGCACACCCAGAGCAGAAGTCCTACTTCAGCCAGATCAGGCCTGCAAAGAAACTGCGTTTCACAGGCCTTTGGAAGAGATGTTCCCGGTAGGCTGTAAGAGCACTGTGCAGAGCGAGTTGTTTCTTAGCTTCCCAAAGAGCTGGAAGCAAGATGCTGTGGGGCCCAACTCGCCCTTTGGAAAGAAGCCTGCACGTTGTGCCTTTCAGCTCTAGGGCAAAGTAGCACACCCAGAGCAGAAGTCCTACTTCAGCCAGATCAGGCCTGCAAAGAAACTGCGTTTCACAGGCCTTTGGAAGAGATGTTCCCGGTAGGCTGTAAGAGCACTGTGCAGAGCGAGTTGTTTCTTAGCTTCCCAAAGAGCTGGAAGCAAGATGCTGTGGGGCCCAACTCGCCCTTTGGAAAGAAGCCTGCACGTTGTGCCTTTCAGCTCTAGGGCAAAGTAGCACACCCAGAGCAGAAGTCCTACTTCAGCCAGATCAGGCCTGCAAAGAAACTGCGTTTCACAGGCCTTTGGAAGAGATGTTCCCGGTAGGCTGTAAGAGCACTGTGCAGAGCGAGTTGTTTCTTAGCTTCCCAAAGAGCTGGAAGCAAGATGCTGTGGGGCCCAACTCGCCCTTTGGAAAGAAGCCTGCACGTTGTGCCTTTCAGCTCTAGGGCAAAGTAGCACACCCAGAGCAGAAGTCCTACTTCAGCCAGATCAGGCCTGCAAAGAAACTGCGTTTCACAGGCCTTTGGAAGAGATGTTCCCGGTAGGCTGTTAGAGCACTGTGCAGAGCGAGTTGTTTCTTAGCTTCCCAAAGAGCTGGAAGCAAGATGCTGTGGGGCCCAACTCGCCCTTTGGAAAGAAGCCTGCACGTTGTGCCTTTCAGCTCTAGGGCAAAGTAGCACACCCAGAGCAGAAGTCCTACTTCAGCCAGATCAGGCCTGCAAAGAAACTGCGTTTCACAGGCCTTTGGAAGAGATGTTCCCGGTAGGCTGTAAGAGCACTGTGCAGAGCGAGTTGTTTCTTAGCTTCCCAAAGAGCTGGAAGCAAGATGCTGTGGGGCCCAACTCGCCCTTTGGAAAGAAGCCTGCACGTTGTGCCTTTCAGCTCTAGGGCAAAGTAGCACACCCAGAGCAGAAGTCCTACTTCAGCCAGATCAGGCCTGCAAAGAAACTGCGTTTCACAGGCCTTTGGAAGAGATGTTCCCGGTAGGCTGTAAGAGCACTGTGCAGAGCGAGTTGTTTCTTAGCTTCCCAAAGAGCTGGAAGCAAGATGCTGTGGGGCCCAACTCGCCCTTTGGAAAGAAGCCTGCACGTTGTGCCTTTCAGCTCTAGGGCAAAGTAGCACACCCAGAGCAGAAGTCCTACTTCAGCCAGATCAGGCCTGCAAAGAAACTGCGTTTCACAGGCCTTTGGAAGAGATGTTCCCGGTAGGCTGTAAGAGCACTGTGCAGAGCGAGTTGTTTCTTAGCTTCCCAAAGAGCTGGAAGCAAGATGCTGTGGGGCCCAACTCGCCCTTTGGAAAGAAGCCTGCACGTTGTGCCTTTCAGCTCTAGGGCAAAGTAGCACACCCAGAGCAGAAGTCCTACTTCAGCCAGATCAGGCCTGCAAAGAAACTGCGTTTCACAGGCCTTTGGAAGAGATGTTCCCGGTAGGCTGTAAGAGCACTGTGCAGAGCGAGTTGTTTCTTAGCTTCCCAAAGAGCTGGAAGCAAGATGCTGTGGGGCCCAACTCGCCCTTTGGAAAGAAGCCTGCACGTTGTGCCTTTCAGCTCTAGGGCAAAGTAGCACACCCAGAGCAGAAGTCCTACTTCAGCCAGATCAGGCCTGCAAAGAAACTGCGTTTCACAGGCCTTTGGAAGAGATGTTCCCGGTAGGCTGTAAGAGCACTGTGCAGAGCGAGTTGTTTCTTAGCTTCCCAAAGAGCTGGAAGCAAGATGCTGTGGGGCCCAACTCGCCCTTTGGAAAGAAGCCTGCACGTTGTGCCTTTCAGCTCTAGGGCAAAGTAGCACACCCAGAGCAGAAGTCCTACTTCAGCCAGATCAGGCCTGCAAAGAAACTGCGTTTCACAGGCCTTTGGAAGAGATGTTCCCGGTAGGCTGTAAGAGCACTGTGCAGAGCGAGTTGTTTCTTAGCTTCCCAAAGAGCTGGAAGCAAGATGCTGTGGGGCCCAACTCGCCCTTTGGAAAGAAGCCTGCACGTTGTGCCTTTCAGCTCTAGGGCAAAGTAGCACACCCAGAGCAGAAGTCCTACTTCAGCCAGATCAGGCCTGCAAAGAAACTGCGTTTCACAGGCCTTTGGAAGAGATGTTCCCGGTAGGCTGTAAGAGCACTGTGCAGAGCGAGTTGTTTCTTAGCTTCCCAAAGAGCTGGAAGCAAGATGCTGTGGGGCCCAACTCGCCCTTTGGAAAGAAGCCTGCACGTTGTGCCTTTCAGCTCTAGGGCAAAGTAGCACACCCAGAGCAGAAGTCCTACTTCAGCCAGATCAGGCCTGCAAAGAAACTGCGTTTCACAGGCCTTTGGAAGAGATGTTCCCGGTAGGCTGTAAGAGCACTGTGCAGAGCGAGTTGTTTCTTAGCTTCCCAAAGAGCTGGAAGCAAGATGCTGTGGGGCCCAACTCGCCCTTTGGAAAGAAGCCTGCACGTTGTGCCTTTCAGCTCTAGGGCAAAGTAGCACACCCAGAGCAGAAGTCCTACTTCAGCCAGATCAGGCCTGCAAAGAAACTGCGTTTCACAGGCCTTTGGAAGAGATGTTCCCGGTAGGCTGTAAGAGCACTGTGCAGAGCGAGTTGTTTCTTAGCTTCCCAAAGAGCTGGAAGCAAGATGCTGTGGGGCCCAACTCGCCCTTTGGAAAGAAGCCTGCACGTTGTGCCTTTCAGCTCTAGGGCAAAGTAGCACACCCAGAGCAGAAGTCCTACTTCAGCCAGATCAGGCCTGCAAAGAAACTGCGTTTCACAGGCCTTTGGAAGAGATGTTCCCGGTAGGCTGTAAGAGCACTGTGCAGAGCGAGTTGTTTCTTAGCTTCCCAAAGAGCTGGAAGCAAGATGCTGTGGGGCCCAACTCGCCCTTTGGAAAGAAGCCTGCACGTTGTGCCTTTCAGCTCTAGGGCAAAGTAGCACACCCAGAGCAGAAGTCCTACTTCAGCCAGATCAGGCCTGCAAAGAAACTGCGTTTCACAGGCCTTTGGAAGAGATGTTCCCGGTAGGCTGTAAGAGCACTGTGCAGAGCGAGTTGTTTCTTAGCTTCCCAAAGAGCTGGAAGCAAGATGCTGTGGGGCCCAACTCGCCCTTTGGAAAGAAGCCTGCACGTTGTGCCTTTCAGCTCTAGGGCAAAGTAGCACACCCAGAGCAGAAGTCCTACTTCAGCCAGATCAGGCCTGCAAAGAAACTGCGTTTCACAGGCCTTTGGAAGAGATGTTCCCGGTAGGCTGTTAGAGCACTGTGCAGAGCGAGTTGTTTCTTAGCTTCCCAAAGAGCTGGAAGCAAGATGCTGTGGGGCCCAACTCGCCCTTTGGAAAGAAGCCTGCACGTTGTGCCTTTCAGCTCTAGGGCAAAGTAGCACACCCAGAGCAGAAGTCGTACTTCAGCCAGATCAGGCCTGCAAGGAAACTGCGTTTCACAGGCCTTTGGAAGAGATGTTCCCGGTAGGCTGTTAGAGCACTGTGCAGAGCGAGTTGTTTCTTAGCTTCCCAAAGAGCTGGAAGCAAGATGCTCTGGGGCCCAACTCGCCCTTTGGAAAGAAGCCTGCACGTTGTGCCTTTCAGCTCTAGGGCAAAGTAGCACACCCAGAGCAGAAGTCCTACTTCAGCCAGATCAGGCCTGCAAAGAAACTGCGTTTCACAGGCCTTTGGAAGAGATGTTCCCGGTAGGCTGTAAGAGCACTGTGCAGAGCGAGTTGTTTCTTAGCTTCCCAAAGAGCTGGAAGCAAGATGCTGTGGGGCCCAACTCGCCCTTTGGAAAGAAGCCTGCACGTTGTGCCTTTCAGCTCTAGGGCAAAGTAGCACACCCAGAGCAGAAGTCCTACTTCAGCCAGATCAGGCCTGCAAAGAAACTGCGTTTCACAGGCCTTTGGAAGAGATGTTCCCAGCTAGGCTGTAAGAGCACTGTGCAGAGCGAGTTGTTTCTTAGCTTCCCAAAGAGCTGGAAGCAAGATGCTGTGGGGCCCAACTCGCCCTTTGGAAAGAAGCCTGCACGTTGTGCCTTTCAGCTCTAGGGCAAAGTAGCACACCCAGAGCAGAAGTCGTACTTCAGCCAGATCAGGCCTGCAAAGAAACTGCGTTTCACAGGCCTTTGGAAGAGATGTTCCCGGTAGGCTGTAAGAGCACTGTGCAGAGCGAGTTGTTTCTTAGCTTCCCAAAGAGCTGGAAGCAAGATGCTGTGGGGCCCAACTCGCCCTTTGGAAAGAAGCCTGCACGTTGTGCCTTTCAGCTCTAGGGCAAAGTAGCACACCCAGAGCAGAAGTCCTACTTCAGCCAGATCAGGCCTGCAAAGAAACTGCGTTTCACAGGTCTTTGGAAGAGATGTTCCCGGTAGGCTGTAAAACACCAGTGCAGAGCAAGTTGTTTCTTAGCTGCCCAAAGATGTGGAAGCCCCACACTGTGGGGCCTGTCTGCCCTTGAGTAGTCAAGGCAGGACTTTGAGCCTTGCAACTCTAGGCCGATGTAGGACACGGCATAGCAGCAGTTCTACCTCAGCGAGATAAGGCCTGCAAAGAAACTGCATTTCTCTGGCCTTTGCAAGAGATGCTCCCGGTTGGCTGTAAGAGCACTGTGCAGAGCGAGTTGTTTCTTAGCTTCCCAAAGAGCTGGAAGCAAGATGCTGTGGGGCCCATCTCGCCCTTTGGAAAGAAGCCTGCACGTTGTGCCTTTCAGCTCTAGGGCAAAGTAGCACACCCAGAGCAGAAGTCCTACTTCAGCCAGATCAGGCCTGCAAAGAAACTGCGTTTCACAGGCCTTTGGAAGAGATGTTCCCGGTAGGCTGTAAGAGCACTGTGCAGAGCGAGTTGTTTCTTAGCTTCCCAAAGAGCTGGAAGCAAGATGCTGTGGGGCCCAACTCGCCCTTTGGAAAGAAGCCTGCACGTTGTGCCTTTCAGCTCTAGGGCAAAGTAGCACACCCAGAGCAGAAGTCCTACTTCAGCCAGATCAGGCCTGCAAAGAAACTGCGTTTCACAGGCCTTTGGAAGAGATGTTCCCGGTAGGCTGTAAGAGCACTGTGCAGAGCGAGTTGTTTCTTAGCTTCCCAAAGAGCTGGAAGCAAGATGCTGAGGGGCCCAACTCGCCCTTTGGAAAGAAGCCTGCACGTTGTGCCTTTCAGCTCTAGGGCAAAGTAGCACACCCAGAGCAGAAGTCCTACTTCAGCCAGATCAGGCCTGCAAAGAAACTGCGTTTCACAGGCCTTTGGAAGAGATGTTCCCGCTAGGCTGTAAGAGCACTGTGCAGAGCGAGTTGTTTCTTAGCTTCCCAAAGAGCTGGAAGCAAGATGCTGTGGGGCCCAACTCGCCCTTTGGAAAGAAGCCTGCACGTTGTGCCTTTCAGCTCTAGGGCAAAGTAGCACACCCAGAGCAGAAGTCCTACTTCAGCCAGATCAGGCCTGCAAAGAAACTGCGTTTCACAGGCCTTTGGAAGAGATGTTCCCGGTAGGCTGTAAGAGCACTGTGCAGAGCGAGTTGTTTCTTAGCTTCCCAAAGAGCTGGAAGCAAGATGCTGTGGGGCCCAACTCGCCCTTTGGAAAGAAGCCTGCACGTTGTGCCTTTCAGCTCTAGGGCAAAGTAGCACACCCAGAGCAGAAGTCCTACTTCAGCCAGATCAGGCCTGCAAAGAAACTGCGTTTCACAGGCCTTTGTAAGAGATGTTCCCGGTAGGCTGTAAGAGCACTGTGCAGAGCGAGTTGTTTCTTAGCTTCCCAAAGAGCTGGAAGCAAGATGCTCTGGGTCCCAACTCGCCCTTTGGAAAGAAGCCTGCACGTTGTGCCTTTCAGCTCTAGGGCAAAGTAGCACACCCAGAGCAGAAGTTCTACTTCAGCCAGATCAGGCCTGCAAAGAAACTGCGTTTCACAGGCCTTTGGAAGAGATGTTCCCGGTAGGCTGTAAGAGCCCTATGCAGAGCGAGTTGTTTCTTAGCTGCCGAAAGAGCTGGATGTTGGACCTGAGGGACTTGTCTACCCTTGTGGAATCAAGGCAGGACTTTGCGCCTTGCAGCTCTAGCGCCATGTAGGACCCGGCAGAGCAGAAGTTCTACTTCAGCCAGATCAGGGCTGGGAAGAAACTGCGTTTCACAGGCCTTTGTAAGACTCGTTCCCTGTAGGCTGTAAAACACCAGTGCAGAGCAAGTTGTTTCTTAGCGGCCTGAAGAGGTGGAAGCCCCACGCTGTGGGGCCTGTCTGCCCTTGAGGAGTCAAGGCAGGACTTTGAGCCTTGCAACTCTAGGCCGAAGTAGGATATGGCATAGCAGCAGTTCTACCTCAGCGAGATAAGGCCTGCAAAGAAACTGCATTTCTCAGGCCTTTGCAAGAGATGCTCCCAGTTGGCTGTAAGAGAGGTCTGCAGAGCCAGTTGTTTCTTAGCTTCCCAAAGAGCTGGAAGCAAGATGCTGTGGGGCCCAACTCGCCCTTTGGAAAGAAGCCTGCACGTTGTGCCTTTCAGCTCCAGGGCAACGTAGCACACCCAGAGCAGAAGTTCTACTTCAGCCAGATCAGGCCTGCAAAGAAACTGCGTTTCACAGGCCTTTGGAAGAGATGTTCCCGGTAGGCTGTAAGAGCACTGTGCAGAGCGAGTTGTTTCTTAGCTTCCCAAAGAGCTGGAAGCAAGATGTTCTGAGGCCCAACTCGCCCTTTGGAAAGAAGCCTGCACGTTGTGCCTTTCAGCTCTAGGGCAATGTGGCACACCCAGAGCAGAAGTTCTACTTCAGCCAGATCAGGCCTGCAAAGAAACTGCGTTTCACAGGCCTTTGGAAGAGATGTTCCCGGTAGGCTGTAAGAGCACTGTGCAGAGCGAGTTGTTTCTTAGCTGCCGAAAGAGCTGGAAGCTGAACCTGAGGGACTTGTCTACCCTTGTGGAAACAAGGCAGGACTTTGTGCCTTGCAGCTCTAGCGCCATGTAGGACCAGGCAGAGCAGAAGTTCTACTTCAGCCAGATCAGGGCTGGGAAGAAACTGCGTTTCACAGGCCTTTGTAAGACTCGTTCCCTGTAGGCTGTAAAACACCAGTGCAGAGCAAGTTGTTTCTTAGCTGCCCAAAGAGGTGGAAGCCCCACGCTGTGGGGCCTGTCTGCCCTTGAGGAGTCAAGGCAGGACTTTGAGCCTTGCAACTCTAGGCCGATGTGGGACACGGCATAGCAGCAGTTCTACCTCAGCGAGATAAGGCCTGCAAAGAAACTGCATTTCTCAGGCCTTTGGAAGAGATGTTCCCGGTAGGCTGTAAGAGCACTGTGCAGAGCGAGTTGTTTCTTAGCTTCCCAAAGAGCTGGAAGCAAGATGCTGTGGGGCCCAACTCGCCCTTTGGAAAGAAGCCTGCACGTTGTGCCTTTCAGCTCTAGGGCAAAGTAGCACACCCAGAGCAGAAGTCCTACTTCAGCCAGATCAGGCCTGCAAAGAAACTGCGTTTCACAGGCCTTTGGAAGAGATGTTCCCGGTAGGCTGTAAGAGCACTGTGCAGAGCGAGTTGTTTCTTAGCTTCCCAAAGAGCTGGAAGCAAGATGCTGTGGGGCCCAACTCGCCCTTTGGAAAGAAGCCTGCACGTTGTGCCTTTCAGCTCTAGGGCAAAGTAGCACACCCAGAGCAGAAGTCCTACTTCAGCCAGATCAGGCCTGCAAAGAAACTGCGTTTCACAGGCCTTTGGAAGAGATGTTCCCAGTAGGCTGTAAGAGCACTGTGCAGAGCGAGTTGTTTCTTAGCTTCCCAAAGAGCTGGAAGCAAGATGCTGTGGGGCCCAACTCGCCCTTTGAAAGAAGCCTGCACGTTGTGCCTTTCAGCTCTAGGGCAAAGTAGCACACCCAGAGCAGAAGTCCTACTTCAGCCAGATCAGGCCTGCAAAGAAACTGCGTTTCACAGGCCTTTGGAAGAGATGTTCCCGGTTGGCTGTAAGAGCACTGTGCAGAGCGAGTTGTTTCTTAGCTTCCCAAAGAGCTGGAAGCAAGATGCTGTGGGGCCCAACTCGCCCTTTGGAAAGAAGCCTGCACGTTGTGCCTTTCAGCTCTAGGGCAAAGTAGCACACCCAGAGCAGAAGTCCTACTTCAGCCAGATCAGGCCTGCAAAGAAACTGCGTTTCACAGGCCTTTGGAAGAGATGTTCCCGGTAGGCTGTAAGAGCACTGTGCAGAGCGAGTTGTTTCTTAGCTTCCCAAAGAGCTGGAAGCAAGATGCTGTGGGGCCCAACTCGCCCTTTGGAAAGAAGCCTGCACGTTGTGCCTTTCAGCTCTAGGGCAAAGTAGCACACCCAGAGCAGAAGTCCTACTTCAGCCAGATCAGGCCTGCAAAGAAACTGCGTTTCACAGGCCTTTGGAAGAGATGTTCCCGCTAGGCTGTAAGAGCACTGTGCAGAGCGAGTTGTTTCTTAGCTTCCCAAAGAGCTGGAAGCAAGATGCTGTGGGGCCCAACTCGCCCTTTGGAAAGAAGCCTGCACGTTGTGCCTTTCAGCTCTAGGGCAAAGTAGCACACCCAGAGCAGAAGTCCTACTTCAGCCAGATCAGGCCTGCAAAGAAACTGCGTTTCACAGGCCTTTGGAAGAGATGTTCCCGGTAGGCTGTAAGAGCACTGTGCAGAGCGAGTTGTTTCTTAGCTTCCCAAAGAGCTGGAAGCAAGATGCTGTGGGGCCCAACTCGCCCTTTGGAAAGAAGGCTGCACGTTGTGCCTTTCAGCTCTAGGGCAAAGTAGCACACCCAGAGCAGAAGTCCTACTTCAGCCAGATCAGGCCTGCAAAGAAACTGCGTTTCACAGGCCTTTGGAAGAGATGTTCCCGGTAGGCTGTAAGAGCACTGTGCAGAGCGAGTTGTTTCTTAGCTTCCCAAAGAGCTGGAAGCAAGATGCTGTGGGGCCCAACTCGCCCTTTGGAAAGAAGCCTGCACGTTGTGCCTTTCAGCTCTAGGGCAAAGTAGCACACCCAGAGCAGAAGTCCTACTTCAGCCAGATCAGGCCTGCAAAGAAAATGCGTTTCACAGGCCTTTGTAAGTCATGTTCCCGGTAGGCTGTAAAAGCACTGTGCAGAGCAAGTTGTTTCTTAGCTTCCCAAAGAGCTGGAAGCAAGATGCTCTGGGTCCCAACTCGCCCTTTGGAAAGAAGCCTGCACGTTGTGCCTTTGAGCTCTAGGTCAATATGGCACACCCAGAGCAGAAGTTCTACTTCAGCCTGATCAGGGCTGGGAAGAAACTGCGTTTCACAGTCCTTTGTAAGACATGTTCCCGGTAGGCTGTAAGAGCCCTATGCAGAGCGAGTTGTTTCTTAGCTGCCGAAAGAGCTGGATGTTGGACCTGAGGGACTTGTCTACCCTTGTGGAATCAAGGCAGGACTTTGCGCCTTGCAGCTCTAGCGCCATGTAGGACCCGGCAGAGCAGAAGTTCTACTTCAGCCACATCAGGGCTGGGAAGAAACTGCGTTTCACAGGCCTTTGTAAGACTCGTTCCCTGTAGGCTGTAAAACACCAGTGCAGAGCAAGTTGTTTCTTAGCTGCCCAAAGATGTGGAAGCCCCACGCTGTGGGGTCTGTCTGCCCTTGAGGAGTCAAGGCAGGACTTTGAGCCTTGCAACACTAGGCCGATGTAGGACACGGCATAGCAGCAGTTCTACCTCAGCGAGATAAGGCCTGCAAAGAAACTGCATTTCTCCGGCCTTTGCAAGAGATGCTCCCGGTTGGCTGTAAGAGAGGTGTGCAGAGCGAGTTGTTTCTTAGCTTCCCAAAGAGCTGGAAGCAAGAGGCTTTGGGGCTCAACACGCCCTTTGGAAAGAAGCCTGCACGTTGTGCCTTTCAGCTCTAGGGCCATGTGGCACACCCAGAGCAGAAGTTCTACTTCAGCCAGATCAGGCATGCAAAGAAACTGCGTTTCACAGGCCTTTGGAAGAGATGTTCCCGGTAGCCTGTAAGAGCACTGTGCAGAGCGAGTTGTTTCTTAGCTTCCCAAAGAGCTGGAAGCAAGATGCTGTGGGGCCCAACTCGCCCTTTGGAAAGAAGCCTGCACGTTGTGCCTTTCAGCTCTAGGGCAAAGTAGCACACCCAGAGCAGAAGTCCTACTTCAGCCAGATCAGGCCTGCAAAGAAACTGCGTTTCACAGGCCTTTGGAAGAGATGTTCCCGGTAGGCTGTAAGAGCACTGTGCAGAGCGAGTTGTTTCTTAGCTTCCCAAAGAACTGGAAGCAAGATGCTGTGGGTCCCAACTCGCTCTTTGGAAAGTAGCCTGCACGTTGCGCCTTTCAGCTCTAGGGCATAGTAGCACACCCAGAGCAGAAGTCCTACTTCAGCCAGATCAGGCCTGCAAAGAAACTGCGTTTCACAGGCCTTTGGAAGAGATGTTCCCGGTTGGCCGTAAGAGCACTCTGCAGAGCGAGTGGTTTCTTAGCTTCCCAAAGAGCTGGAAGCAAGATGCTGTGGGGTCCAACTCGCCCTTTGGAAAGAAGCCTGCACGTTGTGCCTTTCAGCTCTAGGGCCATGTGGAACACCCAGAGCAGAAGTTCTACTTCAGCCAGATCAGGCCTGCAAAGAAACTGCGTTTCACAGGCCTTTGGAAGAGATGTTCCCGGTAGGCTGTAAGAGCACTGTGCAGAGCAAGTTGTTTCTTCGCTTCCCAAAGAGCTGGAAGCAAGATGCTCTGAGGCCCATCTCGCCCTTTGGAAAGAAGCCTGCACGTTGTGCCTTTCAGCTCTAGGGCAATGTGGCACACCCAGAGCAGAAGTTCTACTTCAGCCAGATCAGGCCTGCAAAGAAACTGCGTTTCACAGGCCTTTGGAAGAGATGTTCCCGGTAGGCTGTAAGAGCACTGTGCAGAGCGAGTTCTTTCTTCACTTCCCAAAGAGCTGGAAGCAAGATGCTGTGAGGCCCAACTCGCCCTTTGGAAAGAAGCCTGCACGTTGTGCCTTTCAGCTCTAGGGCAATGTGGCACACCCACAGCAGAATTTCTACTTCAGCCAGATCAGGCCTGCAAAGAAACTCCGTTTCACAGGCCTTTGTAAGTCATGTTCCCGGTAGGCTGTAAAAGCACTGTGCAGAGCGAGTTGTTTCTTAGCTTCCCAAAGAGCTGGAAGCAAGATGCTCTGGGTCCCAACACGCCCTTTGGACAGAAGCTTGCACCTGGTGCCTTTCAGCTCTAGGGCCATGTGGCACACCCAGAGCAGAAGTTCTACTTCAGCCAGATCAGGCCTGCAAAGAAACTCCGTTTCACAGGCCTTTGTAAGTCATGTTCCCGGTAGGCTGTAAAAGCACTGTGCAGAGCGAGTTGTTTCTTAGCTTCCCAAAGAGCTGGAAGCAAGATGCTCTGGGTCCCAACACGCCCTTTGGACAGAAGCTTGCACCTGGTGCCTTTCAGCTCTAGGGCCATGTGGCACACCCAGAGCAGAAGTTCTACTTCAGCCAGATCAGGCCTGCAAAGAAACTCCGTTTCACAGGCCTTTGTAAGTCATGTTCCCGGTAGGCTGTAAAAGCACTGTGCAGAGCGAGTTGTTTCTTAGCTTCCCAAAGAGCTGGAAGCAAGATGCTCTGGGTCCCAACACGCCCTTTGGACAGAAGCTTGCACCTGGTGCCTTTCAGCTCTAGGGCCATGTGGCACACCCAGAGCAGAAGTTCTACTTCAGCCAGATCAGGCCTGCAAAGAAACTGCGTTTCACAGGCCTTTGGAAGAGATGTTCCCGGTAGGCTGTAAGAGCCCTATGCAGAGCGAGTTGTTTCTTAGCTGCCGAAAGAGCTGGATGTTGGACCTGAGGGACTTGTCTACCCTTGTGGAATCAAGGCAGGACTTTGCGCCTTGCAGCTCTAGCGCCATGTAGGACCCGGCAGAGCAGAAGTTCTACTTCAGCCACATCAGGGCTGGGAAGAAACTGCGTTTCACAGGCCTTTGTAAGACTCGTTCCCTGTAGGCTGTAAAACACCAGTGCAGAGCAAGTTGTTTCTTAGCGGCCTGAAGAGGTGGAAGCCCCACGCTGTGGGGCCTGTCTGCCATGGAGGAGTCAAGGCCGGACTTTGAGCCTTGCAACTCTAGGCCGAAGTAGGATATGGCATAGCAGCAGTTCTACCTCAGCGAGATAAGGCCTGCAAAGAAACTGCATTTCTCAGGCCTTTGCAAGAGATGCTCCCAGTTGGCTGTAAGAGAGGTCTGCAGAGCCAGTTGTTTCTTAGCTTCCCAAAGAGCTGGAAGGAAGATGCTGTGGGGCCCAACTCGCCCTTTGGAAAGAAGCCTGCACCTTGCGCCTTTCAGCTCCAGGGCAACGTAGCACACCCAGAGCAGAAGTTCTACTTCAGCCAGATCAGGCCTGCAAAGAAACTGCGTTTCACAGGCCTTTGGAAGAGATGTTCCCGCTAGGCTGTAAGAGCACTGTACAGAGCGAGTTGTTTATTAGCTTCCCAAAGAGCTGGAAGCAAGATGCTGAGGGGCCCAACTCGCCCTTTGGAAAGAAGCCTGCACGTTGTGCCTTTCATCTCTAGGGCCATGTGGCACACACAGAGCAGAAGTTCCACTTCAGCCAGATCAGGCCTGCAAAGAAAATGCGTTTCACAGGCCTTTGTAAGTCATGTTCCCGGTAGGCTGTAAAAGCACTGTGCAGAGCAGGTTGTTTCTTAGCTTCCCAAAGAGCTGGAAGCAAGATGCTCTGGGTCCCAACTCGCCCTTTGGAAAGAAGCCTGCACGTTCTGCCTTTGAGCTCTAGGTCAATATGGCACACCCAGAGCAGAAGTTCTACTTCAGCCTTATCAGGGCTGGGAAGAAACTGCGTTTCACAGTCCTTTGTAAGACATGTTCCCGGTAGGCTGTAAGAGCCCTATGCAGAGCGAGTTGTTTCTTAGCTGCCGAAAGAGCTGGATGTTGGACCTGAGGGACTTGTCTACCCTTGTGGAATCAAGGCAGGACTTTGCGCCTTGCAGCTCTAGCGCCATGTAGGACCCGGCAGAGCAGAAGTTCTACTTCAGCCACATCAGGGCTGGGAAGAAACTGCGTTTCACAGGCCTTTGTAAGACTCGTTCCCTGTAGGCTGTAAAACACCAGTGCAGAGCAAGTTGTTTCTTAGCTGCCCAAAGATGTGGAAGCCCCACGCTGTGGGGTCTGTCTGCCCTTGAGGAGTCAAGGCAGGACTTTGAGCCTTGCAACACTAGGCCGATGTAGGACACGGCATAGCAGCAGTTCTACCTCAGCGAGATAAGGCCTGCAAAGAAACTGCATTTCTCCGGCCTTTGCAAGAGATGCTCCCGGTTGGCTGTAAGAGAGGTGTGCAGAGCGAGTTGTTTCTTAGCTTCCCAAAGAGCTGGAAGCAAGAGGCTTTGGGGCTCAACACGCCCTTTGGAAAGAAGCCTGCACGTTGTGCCTTTCAGCTCTAGGGCCATGTGGCACACCCAGAGCAGAAGTTCTACTTCAGCCAGATCAGGCATGCAAAGAAACTGCGTTTCACAGGCCTTTGGAAGAGATGTTCCCGGTAGCCTGTAAGAGCACTGTGCAGAGCGAGTTGTTTCTTAGCTTCCCAAAGAGCTGGAAGCAAGATGCTGTGGGGCCCAACTCGCCCTTTCGAAAGAAGCCTGCACGTTGTGCCTTTCAGCTCTAGGGCAAAGTAGCACACCCAGAGCAGAAGTCCTACTTCAGCCAGATCAGGCCTGCAAAGAAACTGCGTTTCACAGGCCTTTGGAAGAGATGTTCCCGGTAGGCTGTAAGAGCACTGTGCAGAGCGAGTTGTTTCTTAGCTTCCCAAAGAACTGGAAGCAAGATGCTGTGGGTCCCAACTCGCTCTTTGGAAAGTAGCCTGCACGTTGCGCCTTTCAGCTCTAGGGCATAGTAGCACACCCAGAGCAGAAGTCCTACTTCAGCCAGATCAGGCCTGCAAAGAAACTGCGTTTCACAGGCCTTTGGAAGAGATGTTCCCGGTTGGCCGTAAGAGCACTCTGCAGAGCGAGTGGTTTCTTAGCTTCCCAAAGAGCTGGAAGCAAGATGCTGTGGGGTCCAACTCGCCCTTTGGAAAGAAGCCTGCACGTTGTGCCTTTCAGCTCTAGGGCCATGTGGAACACCCAGAGCAGAAGTTCTACTTCAGCCAGATCAGGCCTGCAAAGAAACTGCGTTTCACAGGCCTTTGGAAGAGATGTTCCCGGTAGGCTGTAAGAGCACTGTGCAGAGCAAGTTGTTTCTTCGCTTCCCAAAGAGCTGGAAGCAAGATGCTCTGAGGCCCATCTCGCCCTTTGGAAAGAAGCCTGCACGTTGTGCCTTTCAGCTCTAGGGCAATGTGGCACACCCAGAGCAGAAGTTCTACTTCAGCCAGATCAGGCCTGCAAAGAAACTGCGTTTCACAGGCCTTTGGAAGAGATGTTCCCGGTAGGCTGTAAGAGCACTGTGCAGAGCGAGTTCTTTCTTCACTTCCCAAAGAGCTGGAAGCAAGATGCTGTGAGGCCCAACTCGCCCTTTGGAAAGAAGCCTGCACGTTGTGCCTTTCAGCTCTAGGGCAATGTGGCACACCCACAGCAGAATTTCTACTTCAGCCAGATCAGGCCTGCAAAGAAACTCCGTTTCACAGGCCTTTGTAAGTCATGTTCCCGGTAGGCTGTAAAAGCACTGTGCAGAGCGAGTTGTTTCTTAGCTTCCCAAAGAGCTGGAAGCAAGATGCTCTGGGTCCCAACACGCCCTTTGGACAGAAGCTTGCACCTGGTGCCTTTCAGCTCTAGGGCCATGTGGCACACCCAGAGCAGAAGTTCTACTTCAGCCAGATCAGGCCTGCAAAGAAACTCCGTTTCACAGGCCTTTGTAAGTCATGTTCCCGGTAGGCTGTAAAAGCACTGTGCAGAGCGAGTTGTTTCTTAGCTTCCCAAAGAGCTGGAAGCAAGATGCTCTGGGTCCCAACACGCCCTTTGGACAGAAGCTTGCACCTGGTGCCTTTCAGCTCTAGGGCCATGTGGCACACCCAGAGCAGAAGTTCTACTTCAGCCAGATCAGGCCTGCAAAGAAACTCCGTTTCACAGGCCTTTGTAAGTCATGTTCCCGGTAGGCTGTAAAAGCACTGTGCAGAGCGAGTTGTTTCTTAGCTTCCCAAAGAGCTGGAAGCAAGATGCTCTGGGTCCCAACACGCCCTTTGGACAGAAGCTTGCACCTGGTGCCTTTCAGCTCTAGGGCCATGTGGCACACCCAGAGCAGAAGTTCTACTTCAGCCAGATCAGGCCTGCAAAGAAACTGCGTTTCACAGGCCTTTGGAAGAGATGTTCCCGGTAGGCTGTAAGAGCCCTATGCAGAGCGAGTTGTTTCTTAGCTGCCGAAAGAGCTGGATGTTGGACCTGAGGGACTTGTCTACCCTTGTGGAATCAAGGCAGGACTTTGCGCCTTGCAGCTCTAGCGCCATGTAGGACCCGGCAGAGCAGAAGTTCTACTTCAGCCACATCAGGGCTGGGAAGAAACTGCGTTTCACAGGCCTTTGTAAGACTCGTTCCCTGTAGGCTGTAAAACACCAGTGCAGAGCAAGTTGTTTCTTAGCGGCCTGAAGAGGTGGAAGCCCCACGCTGTGGGGCCTGTCTGCCATGGAGGAGTCAAGGCCGGACTTTGAGCCTTGCAACTCTAGGCCGAAGTAGGATATGGCATAGCAGCAGTTCTACCTCAGCGAGATAAGGCCTGCAAAGAAACTGCATTTCTCAGGCCTTTGCAAGAGATGCTCCCAGTTGGCTGTAAGAGAGGTCTGCAGAGCCAGTTGTTTCTTAGCTTCCCAAAGAGCTGGAAGGAAGATGCTGTGGGGCCCAACTCGCCCTTTGGAAAGAAGCCTGCACCTTGCGCCTTTCAGCTCCAGGGCAACGTAGCACACCCAGAGCAGAAGTTCTACTTCAGCCAGATCAGGCCTGCAAAGAAACTGCGTTTCACAGGCCTTTGGAAGAGATGTTCCCGGTAGGCCGTAAGAGCACTGTGCAGAGCGAGTTGTTTCTTAGCTGCCGAAAGAGCTGGAAGCTGGACCTGAGGGACTTGTCTACCCTTGTGGAAACAAGGCAGGACTTTGTGCCTTGCAGCTCTAGCGCCATGGAGGACCCGGCAGAGCAGAAGTTCTACTTCAGCCACATCAGGGCTGGGAAGAAACTGCGTTTCACAGGCCTTTGTAAGACTCGTTCCCTGTAGGCTGTAAAACACCAGTGCAGAGCAAGTTGTTTCTTAGCTGCCCAAAGATGTGGAAGCCCCACACTGTGGGGCCTGTCTGCCCTTGAGTAGTCAAGGCAGGACTTTGAGCCTTGCAACTCTAGGCCGATGTAGGACACGGCATAGCAGCAGTTCTACCTCAGCGAGATAAGGCCTGAAAAGAAACTGCATTTCTCTGGCCTTTGCAAGAGATGCTCCCGGTTGGCTGTAAGAGCACTGTGCAGAGCGAGTTGTTTCTTCGCTTCCCAAAGAGCTGGAAGCAAGATGCTCTGAGGCCCAACTCGCCCTTTGGAAAGAAGCCTGCACGTTGTGCCTTTCAGCTTTAGGGCAAAGTAGCACACCCAGAGCAGAAGTCCTACTTCAGCCAGATCAGGCCTGCAAAGAAACTGCATTTCTCAGGCCTTTGGAAGATATGCTGCCGGTAG
>NW_027227118.1:0-18870 GCF_037783145.1 Equus przewalskii
TTTCGGAGTGGCCGCCAGGTGGTTCTGGCGTACCCGGCGAGTGATTTTGGCGTGTCCGGCAGGTGTTTCGGCGACTCGAGCAGGTGGCTCCGGCATGCTCGGCAGGTGCTTCCGGCGTCTCCGGCATGTGGTTCTGGTGTGTATGAGAGCTGGTTCCGGCATGTCCGGCAGATGATTCCGGAGTGTCCGCCAAGTGGTTCTGGCATACCCGGCTGGATTTTTTGGCATGTCAGGTAGGTGGTTCCGGCGAGTCGAGCAGGTGGCTCCGGCATGCTCGGCAGGTTGTTCAGACGGGTCTGGCAGGTGTTTTCCGTCTGTTCGGGGTGTGGTTCCAGCATCTCATGCACATGGTTCTGGCACGTCTGAGATGTGGTTCCGGCCGGCACGACAGGTGTTTCCACAGTGTCCGCCAAGTGGTACTGGCGTAGTTGGCAGGTGATTTTGGCATGACCGGCAGGTGGTTCCAGCAAGCCCGGCAGGTGATTCCGAAGTGTTCCCCAACTGGTTGTGGCGTAGCCAGCAGGTGATTTTTGCGTGTCCGGCAGGTGGTTCTGGAGAGTCGAGCAGGTGGTTCCGGCGTGCTCGGCAGGTGCTTCCGGGGTCATTGGCACGTGGTTCTGGCATATCTGAGAGGTGGTTCCGGCATGCCCGGCAGGTGATTCCGGAGTGTTCGCCAAGTGTTTCCGGCGTAGCCGGCAGGTGATTTTGCATGTCCAGCGGTCGTTCCGGCGGGTCGAGCCGGTGGTTCTGGCGTGTCCGGCAGGTGGTTCCGGTCTGTCCGGCAGGTGGTTCTGTGGTGTCCGGCACGAGGTTCAGTCTGAGAGGCTGTGCCGGCATGCCCCTCACGTGATTCCGGCTTGTCCCCGAAGTGGTGCTGGTGTAGCGGGCAGGTGATTTTGGCGTGTCCGGCAGGTGGTTCAGGCGAGTTGAGCAGGTGGTTGCGACGTGCTCGGCAGGTGCTTCCGGCGTCTCTGGCACGTGTTTCTGGCACATCTGACTGGTGGTTCCGGCATGCCCAAAAGTTGATTCCGGTCTGTCCGGTAGGTGTTTCCGGCGTGTCTGGCACGTGCTTCCGGCACGTCTGAGAGGTGGTTCCGGCATGCGCGGCAGGTGATTCCGTAGTGTCCGCCAGGTGGTTCTGGCATACCCGGCAGGTGATTTTGGCGTGTCCGGCAGGTGTTTCTGGCGACTCGAGCAGGTGGCTCCGGCATGCTCGGCAGGTGCTTCCTGCGTCTCCGGCACGTGGTTCTGGTGTGTCTGAGAGCTGGTTCCGGCATGTCCGGCAGATGATTCCGGAGTGTCCGCCAAGTGGTTCTGGCATACCCGGCTGGTTTTTTTGGCATGTCAGGTAGGTGGTTCCGGCGAGTCGAGCAGGTGGCTCCGGCATGCTCGGCAGGTTGTTCAGACGGGTCTGGCAGGTGTTTTCCGTCTGTTCGGGGTGTGGTTCCAGCATCTCATGCACATGGTTCTGGCACGTCTGAGATGTGGTTCCGGCCGGCCCGACAGGTGTTTCCACAGTGTCCGCCAAGTGGTACTGGCGTAGTTGGCAGGTGATTTTGGCATGACCGGCAGGTGGTTCCAGCAAGCCCGGCAGGTGATTCCGAAGTGTTCCCCAACTGGTTGTGGCGTAGCCGGCAGGTGATTTTGGCGTGTCCGGCAGGTGGTTCTGGCGCGTCGAGCAGGTGGTTCCGGCGTGCTCGGCAGGTGCTTCCGACGTCATTGGCACGTGGTTCTGGCATATCTGAGAGGTGGTTCCGGCATGCCCGGCAGGTGATTCCGGAGTGTTCGCCAAGTGTTTCCGGCGTAGCCGGCAGGTGATTTTGCATGTCCAGCGGTCGTTCCGGCGGGTCGAGCCGGTGGTTCCGGCGTGTCCGGCAGGTGGTTCCGGTCTGTCCGGCAGGTGGTTCTGTGGTGTCCGGCACGAGGTTCAGTCTGAGATGCTGTGCCGGCATGCCCCTCACGTGATTCCGGCTTGTCCCCGAAGTGGTGCTGGTGTAGCAGGCAGGTGATTTTGGCTTGTCCGGCAGGTGGTTCAGGCGAGTTGAGCAGGTGGTTGCGACGTGCTCGGCAGGTGCTTCCGGCGTCTCCGGCACGTGTTTCTGGCACATCTGACTGGTGGTTCCGGCATGCCCAAAAGTTGATTCCGGTCTGTCCGGTAGGTGGTTCCGGCGTGCACGGCACGTGGTTCTGGTACGTGTCAGAGGTGGTTGCGTATGCCCAACAGGTGATTCCGGACTGTCCGCCACGTGCTTCTGGCACGTCTGAGAGGTGGTTCCAACATGCCCGGCAGGTCATTTCGGAGAGTCGTCCAAGTGGTTCTGGCGTAGCCCGCAGGTGATTGAGGCGTGTCCGGCAGGTGGTTCCGCCGTGCTCGGCAGGTGGTTCAGGCATGGCCGTCACGTGGTTCCAGTCTGTCCAGGACGTGTTTCCAGCTTCTCCGGCAGGTGGTTCTGGTACGTCTGAGAGGTGGTTCCGCCATGGCTGGCAGGTGATCCCGGACTGTCCCCCAGGTGGTTCTGGCATAGCCAGCAGTTGATATTGGCCTGTCCGGCAGGTGGTTCCAGTGAGTCGAACAGGTGGCTCCGGTGTTCTTGGCAGGTGGTTCCGGTCTGTCCGGTAGGTGTTTCCGGCGTGTCCGGCACGTGCTTCCGGCACGTCTGAGAGGTGGTTCCGGCATGCGCGGCAGGTGATTCCGTAGTGTCCGCCAGGTGGTTCTGGCATACCCGGCAGGTGATTTTGGCGTGTCCGGCAGGTGTTTCTGGCGAGTCGAGCAGGTGGCTCCGGCATGCTCGGCAGGTGCTTCCGGCGTCTCCGGCACTTGGTTCTGGTGTGTCTGAGAGCTGGTTCCGGCATGTCCGGCAGATGATTCCGGAGTGTCCGCCAAGTGGTTCTGGCATACCCAGCAGGTGATTTTGGCGTGTCAGGGAGGTGGTACCGGTGAGTCGAGCAGGTGGTTCCGGCGTGCTCAGCAGGTGGTTCAGGCGGTTCTGGCAGGTGGTATCCGTCTGTTCGGGGTGTGGTTCCAGCATCTCATGAACACGTTTCTGGCACGTCTGAGATGTGGTTCCGGCCGGCCCGACAGGTGTTTCTGCAGTGTACGCCAAGCGGTTCTGGCGTAGTTGGCAGGTGATTTTGGCATGACCGGCAGGTGGTTCCAGCAAGCCTGGCAGGTGATTCCAAAGTGTTCACCAACTGGTTGTGGCGTAGCCGGCAGGTGATTTTTGCGTGATCGGCAGGTGGTTCTGGCGAGTCGAGCAGGTGGTTCCGGCGTGCTCGGCTGGTGCTTCCGGGGTCATTGGCACGGGGTTCTGGCATGTCTGAGAGGTGGTTCCTGCATGCCCGGCAAGTGATTCCGGAGTGTTCGCCAAGTGGTTCTGGCATAGTCGGCAGGTGATTTTGGCATGTCCGGCAGGTGGTTCAGGCGAGTTGAGCAGGTGGTTCCAACGTGCTTGGCAGGAGCTTCCGGCGTCTCCGGCACGTGTTTCTGGCACATCTGACAGGTGGTTCCGGCATGCGCGACAGGTGGTTTCGGAGTGTCCGCCAGGTGGTTCTGGCGTACCCGGCAGGTGATTTTGGCGTGTCCGGCAGGTGTTTCTGGCGAGTCGAGCAGGTGGCTCCGGCATTCTCGGCAGGTGCTTCCGGCGTCTCCGGCACGTGGTTCTGGTGTGTCTGAGAGCTGGTTCCGGCATGTCCGGCAGATGATTCCGGAGTGTCCGCCAAGTGGTTCTGGCATACCCGGCTGGTGATTTGGGCATGTCAGGTTGGTGGTTCCGGCGAGTCGAGCAGGTGGCTCCGGCATGCTCGGCAGGTTGTTCAGACGGGTCTGGCAGGTGTTTTCCGTCTGTTCGGGGTGTGTTTCCAGCATCTCATGCACATGGTTCTGGCACGTCTGAGATGTGGTTCCGGCCGGCCCGACAGGTGTTTTCACAGTGTCCGCCAAGTGGTACTGGCGTAGTTGGCAGGTGACTTTGGCATGACCGGCAGGTGGTTCCAGCAAGCCCGGCAGGTGATTCCGAAGTGTTCCCCAACTGGTTGTGGCGTAGCCGGCAGGTGATTTTTGCGTGTCCGGCAGGTGGTTCTGGCGAGTCGAGCAGGTGGTTCCGGCGTGCTCGGCAGGTGCTTCCGGGGTCATTGGCACGTGGTTCTGGCATATCTGAGAGGTGGTTCCGGCATGCCCGGCAGGTGATTCCGGAGTGTTCGCCAAGTGTTTCCGGCGTAGCCGGCAGGTGATTTTGCATGTCCAGCGGTCGTTCCGGCGGGTCGAGCCGGTGGTTCTGGCGTGTCCGGCAGGTGGTTCCGGTCTGTCCGGCAGGTGGTTCTGTGGTGTCCGGCACGAGGTTCAGTCTGAGAGGCTGTGCCGGCATGCCCCTCACGTGATTCCGGCTTGTCCCCGAAGTGGTGCTGGTGTAGCGGGCACGTGATTTTGGCGTGTCCGGCATGTGGTTCAGGCGAGTTGAGCAGGTGGTTGCGACGTGCTCAGCAGGTGCTTCCGGCGTCTCTGGCACGTGTTTCTGGCACATCTGACTGGTGGTTCCGGCATGCCCAAAAGTTGATTCCGGTCTGTCCGGTAGGTGTTTCCGGCGTGTCTGGCACGTGCTTCCGGCACGTCTGAGAGGTGGTTCCGGCATGCGCGGCAGGTGATTCCGTAGTGTCCGCCAGGTGGTTCTGGCATACCCGGCAGGTGATTTTGGCGTGTCCGGCAGGTGTTTCTGGCGACTCGAGCAGGTGGCTCCGGCATGCTCGGCAGGTGCTTCCTGCGTCTCCGGCACGTGGTTCTGGTGTGTCTGAGAGCTGGTTCCGGCATGTCCGGCAGATGATTCCGGAGTGTCCGCCAAGTGGTTCTGGCATACCCGGCTGGTTTTTTTGGCATGTCAGGTAGGTGGTTCCGGCGAGTCGAGCAGGTGGCTCCGGCATGCTCGGCAGGTTGTTCAGACGGGTCTGGCAGGTGTTTTCCGTCTGTTCGGGGTGTGGTTCCAGCATCTCATGCACATGGTTCTGGCACGTCTGAGATGTGGTTCCGGCCGGCCCGACAGGTGTTTCCACAGTGTCCGCCAAGTGGTACTGGCGTAGTTGGCAGGTGATTTTGGCATGACCGGCAGGTGGTTCCAGCAAGCCCGGCAGGTGATTCCGAAGTGTTCCCCAACTGGTTGTGGCGTAGCCGGCAGGTGATTTTGGCGTGTCCGGCAGGTGGTTCTGGCGCGTCGAGCAGGTGGTTCCGGCGTGCTCGGCAGGTGCTTCCGACGTCATTGGCACGTGGTTCTGGCATATCTGAGAGGTGGTTCCGGCATGCCCGGCAGGTGATTCCGGAGTGTTCGCCAAGTGTTTCCGGCGTAGCCGGCAGGTGATTTTGCATGTCCAGCGGTCGTTCCGGCGGGTCGAGCCGGTGGTTCCGGCGTGTCCGGCAGGTGGTTCCGGTCTGTCCGGCAGGTGGTTCTGTGGTGTCCGGCACGAGGTTCAGTCTGAGATGCTGTGCCGGCATGCCCCTCACGTGATTCCGGCTTGTCCCCGAAGTGGTGCTGGTGTAGCAGGCAGGTGATTTTGGCTTGTCCGGCAGGTGGTTCAGGCGAGTTGAGCAGGTGGTTGCGACGTGCTTGGCAGGTGCTTCCATCGTCTCCGGCACGTGTTTCTGGCACATCTGACAGGTGGTTCCGGCATGCGCGAGAGGTGGTTTCGGAGTGTCCGCCAGGTGGTTCTGGCGTACCCGGCAGGTGATTTTGGCGTGTCCGGCAGGTGTTTCTGGCGAGTCGAGCAGGTGGATCCGGCATTCTCGGCAGGTGCTTCCGGCGTCTCCGGCACGTGGTTCTGGTGTGTCTGAGAGCTGGTTCCGGCATGTCCGGCAGATGATTCCGGAGTGTCCGCCAAGTGGTTCTGGCATACCCGGCTGGTGATTTGGGCATGTCAGGTTGGTGGTTCCGGCGAGTCGAGCAGGTGGCTCCGGCATGCTCGGCAGGTTGTTCAGACGGGTCTGGCAGGTGTTTTCCGTCTGTTCGGGGTGTGTTTCCAGCATCTCATGCACATGGTTCTGGCACGTCTGAGATGTGGTTCCGGCCGGCCCGACAGGTGTTTTCACAGTGTCCGCCAAGTGGTACTGGCGTAGTTGGCAGGTGACTTTGGCATGACCGGCAGGTGGTTCCAGCAAGCCCGGCAGGTGATTCCGAAGTGTTCCCCAACTGGTTGTGGCGTAGCCAGCAGGTGATTTCTGCGTGTCCGGCAGGTCGTTCTGGCGAGTCGAGCAGGTGGTTCCGGCGTGCTCGGCAGGTGCTTCCGGGGTCATTGGCACGTGGTTCTGGCATATCTGAGAGGTGGTTCCGGCATGCCCCGCAGGTGATTCCGGAGTGTTCGCCAAGTGTTTCCGGCGTAGCCGGCAGGTGATTTTGCATGTCCAGCGGTCGTTCCGGCGGGTCGAGCCGGTGGTTCCGGTCTGTCCGGCAGGTGGTTCTGTGGTGTCCGGCACGAGGTTCAGTCTGAGAGGCTGTGCCGGCATGCCCCTCACGTGATTCCGGCTTGTCCCCGAAGTGGTGCTGGTGTAGCGGGCAGGTGATTTTGGCGTGTCCGGCAGGTGGTTCAGGCGAGTTGAGCAGGTGGTTGCGACGTGCTCGGCAGGTGCTTCCGGCGTCT
Source organism: Equus przewalskii (assembly GCF_037783145.1). Lineage (NCBI taxonomy): Eukaryota > Metazoa > Chordata > Mammalia > Perissodactyla > Equidae > Equus > Equus przewalskii. The sequence goes on from NW_027227118.1 coordinate 6,619, forward strand.
CCGGCACGTGTTTCTGGCACATCTGACTGGTGGTTCCGGCATGCCCAAAAGTTGATTCCGGTCTGTCCGGTAGGTGGTTCTGGCGTGCACGGCACGTGGTTCTGGTACGTCTCAGAGGTGGTTGCGTATGGCCAACAGGTGATTCCGGACTGTCCGCCACGTGCTTCTGGCACGTCTGAGAGGTGGTTCCAACATGCCCGGCAGGTCATTTCGGAGAGTCGTCCAAGTGGTTCTGGCGTAGCCCGCAGGTGATTTTGGCGTGTCCGGCACGTGGTTCCACCGTGCTCGGCAGGTGGTTCAGGCATGGCCGTCACGTGGTTCCAGTCTGTCCAGGACGTGTTTCCAGCTTCTCCGGCAGGTGGTTCTGGTACGTCTGAGAGGTGGTTCCGCCATGGCTGGCAGGTGATCCCGGACTGTCCCCCAGGTGGTTCTGGCATAGCCAGCAGTTGATATTGGCCTGTCCGGCAGGTGGTTCCAGCGAGTCGAACAGGTGGCTCCGGCGTTCTTGGCAGGTGGTTCCGGTCTGTCCGGTAGGTGTTTCCGGCGTGTCCGGCACGTGCTTCCGGCACGTCTGAGAGGTGGTTCCGGCATGCGCGGCAGGTGATTCCGTAGTGTCCGCCAGGTGGTTCTGGCATACCCGGCAGGTGATTTTGGCGTGTCCGGCAGGTGTTTCTGGCGAGTAGAGCAGGTGGCTGCGGCATGCTCGGCAGGTGCTTCCGGCGTCTCCGGCACGTGGTTCTGGTGTGTCTGAGAGCTGGTTCCGGCATGTCCGGCAGATGATTCCGGAGTGTCCGCCAAGTGGTTCTGGCATACCCAGCAGGTGATTTTGGCGTGTCAGGGAGGTGGTACCGGTGAGTCGAGCAGGTGGTTCCGGCGTGCTCAGCAGGTGGTTCAGGCGGTTCTGGCAGGTGGTATCCGTCTGTTCGGGGTGTGGTTCCAGCATCTCATGAACACGTTTCTGGCACGTCTGAGATGTGGTTCCAGCCGGCCCGACAGGTGTATCCGCAGTGTCCGCCAAGCGGTTCTGGCGTAGTTGGCAGGTGATTTTGGCATGACTGGCAGGTGGTTCCAGCAAGCCTGGCAGGTGATTCCAAAGTGTTCACCAACTGGTTGTGGCGTAGCCGGCAGGTGATGTTTGCGTGATCGGCAGGTGGTTCTGGCGAGTCGAGCAGGTGGTTCCGGCGTGCTCGGCTGGTGCTTCCGGGGTCATTGGCACGGGGTTCTGGCATGTCTGAGAGGTGGTTCCTGCATGCCCGGCAAGTGATTCCGGAGTGTTCGCCAAGTGGTTCTGGCATAGTCGGCAGGTGATTTTGGCATGTCCGGCAGGTGGTTCAGGCGAGTTGAGCAGGTGGTTCCAACGTGCTTGGCAGGTGCTTCCGGCGTCTCCGGCACGTGTTTCTGGCACATCTGACTGGTGGTTCCGGCATGCCCAAAAGTTGATTCCGGTCTGTCCGGTAGGTGGTTCCGGCGTGCAGGGGACGTGGTTCTGGTATGTGTTAGAGGTGGTTGTGTATGCCCAAAAGGTGATTCCGGACTGTCCGCCACGTGCTTCTGGCACGCCTGAGATGTGGTTCCAACATGCCTGGCAGGTCATTTCGGAGAGTCTTCCAAGTGGATCTGGCGTAGCCCACAGGTGATTTTGGCGTGTCCGGAAGGTGGTTCCGCCGTGCTCGGCAGGTGGTTCAGGCATGGCCGTCACGTGGTTCCAGTCTGTCCAGGACGTGTTTCCAGCTTCTCCGGCAGGTGGTTCTGGTACGTCTGAGACGTGGTTCCGCCATGGCTGGCAGTTGATCCCGGACTGTCCCCCAGGTGGTTCTGGCATAGCCAGCAGTTGATATTGGCCTGTCCGGCAGGTGGTTCCAGCGAGTCGAACATGTGGCTCCGGGGTGCTCGGCAGGTGGTTCCGGTCTGTCCGGTAGGTGATTCCGGCGTTTCCGGCACGTGCTTCCGGCACGTCTGAGACGTGGTTCCGGCATGCGCGACAGGTGATTTCGGAATGCCCGCCAGGTGGTTCTGGCGTACCCGGCAGGTGATTTTGGCGTGTCCGGCAGGTGTTTCTGGCGAGTCGAGCAGGTGGCTCCGGCATGCTCGGCAGGTGCTTCCGGCGTCTCCGGCACGTGGTTCTGGTGTGTCTGAGAGCTGGTTCCGGCATGTCCGGCAGATGATTCCGGAGTGTCCGCCAAGTGGTTCTGGCATACCCGGCTGGTGATTTGGGCATGTCAGGTAGGTGGTTCCGGCGAGTCGAGCAGGTGGCTCCAGCGTGCTCGGCAGTTTGTTCAGACGGGTCTGGCAGGTGTTTTCCGTCTGTTCGGGGTGTGGTTCCAGCATCTCATGCACATGGTTCTGGCACGTCTGAGATGTGGTTCCGGCCGGCCCGACAGATGTTTCCACAGTGTCCGCCAAGTGGTACTGGCGTAGTTGGCAGGTGATTTTGGCATGACCGGCATGTGGTTCCGCCGTGCTCGGCATGTGGTTCAGGCATGGCCGTCACGTGGTTCCAGCTCTGTCCAGGACGTGTTTCCAGCTTCTCCGGCAGGTGGTTCTGGTACGTCTGAGAGGTGGTTCCGCCATGGCTGGCAGGTGATCCCGGACTGTCCCCCAGGTGGTTCTGGCATAGCCAGCAGTTGATATTGGCCTGTCCGGCAGGTGGTTCCAGCGAGTCGAACAGGTGGCTCCGGCGTTCTTGGCAGGTGGTTCCGGTCTGTCCGGTAGGTGTTTCCGGCGTGTCCGGCACGTGCTTCCGGCACGTCTGAGAGGTGGTTCCGGCATGCGCGGCAGGTGATTCTGTAGTGTCCGCCAGGTGGTTCTGGCATACCCGGCAGGTGATTTTGGCGTGTCCGGCAGGTGTTTCTGGCGAGTAGAGCAGGTGGCTGCGGCATGCTCGGCAGGTGCTTCCGGCGTCTCCGGCACGTGGTTCTGGTGTGTCTGAGAGCTGGTTCCGGCATGTCCGGCAGATGATTCCGGAGTGTCCGCCAAGTGGTTCTGGCATACCCAGCAGGTGATTTTGGCGTGTCAGGGAGGTGGTACCGGTGAGTCGAGCAGGTGGTTCCGGCGTGCTCAGCAGGTGGTTCAGGCGGTTCTGGCAGGTGGTATCCGTCTGTTCGGGGTGTGGTTCCAGCATCTCATGAACACGTTTCTGGCACGTCTGAGATGTGGTTCCAGCCGGCCCGACAGGTGTATCCGCAGTGTCCGCCAAGCGGTTCTGGCGTAGTTGGCAGGTGATTTTGGCATGACTGGCAGGTGGTTCCAGCAAGCCTGGCAGGTGATTCCAAAGTGTTCACCAACTGGTTGTGGCGTAGCCGGCAGGTGATGTTTGCGTGATCGGCAGGTGGTTCTGGCGAGTCGAGCAGGTGGTTCCGGCGTGCTCGGCTGGTGCTTCCGGGGTCATTGGCACGGGGTTCTGGCATGTCTGAGAGGTGGTTCCTGCATGCCCGGCAAGTGATTCCGGAGTGTTCGCCAAGTGGTTCTGGCATAGTCGGCAGGTGATTTTGGCATGTCCGGCAGGTGGTTCAGGCGAGTTGAGCAGGTGGTTCCAACGTGCTTGGCAGGTGCTTCCGGCGTCTCCGGCACGTGTTTCTGGCACATCTGACAGGTGGTTCCGGCATGCCCGAAAGGTGATTCCGGTCTGTCCGGTAGGTGGTTCCAGCCTGCACGGCATGTGGTTCTGGTACGTCTCAGAGGTGGTTGCGCATGCCCAACAGGTGATTCCGGACTGTCCGCCACATGGTTCTGGCACGTCTGAGAGGTGGTTCCGGCATGCCCGGCAGGTCATCCCAGAGAGTCCTCCAAGTGGTTCTGGCATAACACGCAGGTGATTTTGGCGTGTCTGGCAGGTTGTTCCGTTGTGCTTGGCAGGTGGTTCAGGCTTGGCCGGCAGGTGGTTCCAGACTGTCCAGGACGTGTTTCCAGCTTCTCCGGCAGGTGGTTCTGGTACGTCTGAGAGGTGGTTCCGCCATGGCTGGCAGGCGATTCCGGACCGTCGCCCAGGTGGTTCTGGCATAGCCAGCAGTTGATATTGGCCTGTCCGGCAGGTGCTTCCAGGGAGTCGAACAGGTGGCTCCGGCGTGCTCGGCAGGTGGTTCCGGTCTGTCCGGTAGGTGATTCCGGCGTGTCCGGCACGTGCTTCCGGCACGTCTGAGAGGTGGTTCCGGCATGCGCGACAGGTGATTTCGGAGTGTCCGCCAGGTGGTTCTGGCGTACCCGGCAGGTGATTTTGGCGTGTCCGGCAGGTGTTTCTGGCGAGTCGAGCAGGTGGCTCCGGCATGCTCGGCAGGTGCTTTCGGCGTCTCCGGCACGTGGTTCTGGTGTGTCTGAGAGCTGGTTCCGGCATGTCCGGCAGATGATTCCGGAGTGTCCGCCAAGTGGTTCTGGCATACCCGGCTGGTGATTTGGGCATGTCAGGTAGGTGGTTCCGGCGAGTCGAGCAGGTGGCTCCGGCGTGCTCGGCAGGTTGTTCAGACGGGTCTGGCAGGTGTTTTCCATCTGTTCGGGGTGTGGTTCCAGCATCTCATGCACATGGTTCTGGCACATCTGAGATGTGGTTCCGGCCGGCCCGACAGGTGTTTCCACAGTGTCCGCCAAGTGGTACTGGCGTAGTTGGCAGGTGATTTTGGCATGACCGGCAGGTGGTTCCAGCAAGCCCGGCAGGTGATTCCGAAGTGTTCCCCAACTGGTTGTGGCGTAGCCGGCAGGTGATTTTTGCGTGTCCGGCAGGTGGTTCTGGCGCGTCGAGCAGGTGGTTCCGGCGTGCTCGGCAGGTGCTTCCGGGGTCATTGGCACGTGGTTCTGGCATATCTGAGAGGTGGTTCCGGCATGCCCGGCAGGTGATTCCGGAGTGTTCGCCAAGTGTTTCCGGCGTAGCCGGCAGGTGATTTTGCATGTCCAGCGGTCGTTCCGGCGGGTCGAGCCGGTGGTTCCGGCGTGTCCGGCAGGTGGTTCCGGTCTGTCCGGCAGGTGGTTCTGTGGTGTCCGGCACGAGGTTCAGTCTGAGAGGCTGTGCCGGCATGCCCCTCACGTGATTCCGGCTTGTCCCCGAAGTGGTGCTGGTGTAGCGGGCAGGTGATTTTGGCGTGTCCGGCAGGTGGTTCAGGCGAGTTGAGCAGGTGGTTGCGACGTGCTCGGCAGGTGCTTCCGGCGTCTCCGGCACGTGTTTCTGGCACATCTGACTGGTTGTTCCGGCATGCCCAAAAGTTGATTCCGGACTGTCCGGTAGGTGGTTCTGGCGTGCACGGCACGTGGTTCTGGTACGTGTCAGAGGTGGTTGCGTATGCCCAACAGGTGATTCCGGACTGTCCGCCACGTGCTTCTGGCACGTCTGAGAGGTGGTTCCAACATGCCCGGCAGGTCATTTCGGAGAGTCGTCCAAGTGGTTCTGGCGTAGCCCGCAGGTGATTTTGTCGTGTCCGGCAGGTGGTTCCGCCGTGCTCGGCAGGTGGTTCAGGCATGGCCGTCACGTGGTTCCAGTCTGTCCAGGACGTGTTTCCAGCTTCTCCGGCAGGTGGTTCTGGTACGTCTGAGAGGTGGTTCCGCCATGGCTGGCAGGTGATTCGAGACCGTCCCCCAGGTGGTTCTGGCATAGCCAGCAGTTGATATTGGCCTGTCCGGCAGGTGGTTCCAGCGAGTCGAACAGGTGGCTCCGGCGTGCTCGGCAGGTGGTTCCGATCTGTCCGGTAGGTGTTTGCGGCGTGTCCGGCACGTGCTTCCGGCATGTCTGAGAGGTGGTTCCGGCATGCGCGGCAGGTGATTCCGTAGTGTCCGCCAGGTGGTTCTGGCATACCCGGCAGGTGATTTTGGCGTGTCCGGCAGGTGTTTCTGGCGAGTCGAGCAGGTGGCTCCGGCATGCTCGGCAGGTGCTTCCTGCGTCTCCGGCACGTGGTTCTGGTGTGTCTGAGAGCTGGTTCCGGCATGTCCGGCAGATGATTCCGGAGTGTCCGCCAAGTGGTTCTGGCATACCCGGCTGGTGATTTGGGCATGTCAGGTAGGTGGTTCCGGCGAGTCGAGCAGGTGGCTCCGGCGTGCTCGGCAGGTTGTTCAGACGGGTCTGGCAGGTGTTTTCCGTCTGTTCGGGGTGTGGTTCCAGCATCTCATGCACATGGTTCTGGCACGTCTGAAATGTGGTTCCGGCCGGCCCGACAGGTGTTTCCACAGTGTCCGCCAAGTGGTACTGGCGTAGTTGGCAGGTGATTTTGGCATGACGGGCAGGTGGTTCCAGCAAGCCCGGCAGGTGATTCCGAAGTGTTCCCCAACTGGTTGTGGCGTAGCCGGCAGGTGATTTCTGCGTGTCCGGCAGGTGGTTCTGGCGAGTTGAGCAGGTGGTTGCGACGTGCTCGGCACGTGCTTCCGGCGTCTCCGGCACGTGTTTCTGGCACATCTGACTGGTTGGTCCGGCATGCCCAAAAGTTGATTCCGGTCTGTCCGGTAGGTGGTTCCGGCGTGCACGGCACGTGGTTCTGGTACGTGTCAGAGGTGGTTGCGTATGCCCAAAAGGTGATTCCGGACTGTCCGCCACGTGCTTCTGGCACGTCTGAGAGGTGGTTCCAACATGCCTGGCAGGTCATTTCGGAGAGTCTTCCAAGTGGTTCTGGCGTAGCCCGCAGGTGATTTTGGCGTGTCCGGCAGGTGGTTCCGCCGTGCTTGGCAGGTGGTTCAGGCATGGCCGTCACGTGGTTCCAGTCTGTCCAGGACGTGTTTCCAGCTTCTCCGGCAGGTGGTTCTGGTACGTCTGAGAGGTGGTTCCGCCATGGCTGGCAGTTGATCCCGGACTGTCCCCCAGGTGGTTCTGGCATAGCCAGCAGTTGATATTGGCCTGTCCGGCAGGTGGTTCCAGCGAGTCGAACATGTGGCTCCGGCGTGCTCGGCAGGTGGTTCCGGTCTGTCCGGTAGGTGATTCCGGCGTTTCTGGCACGTGCTTCCGGCACGTCTGAGAGGTGGTTCCGGCATGCGCGACAGGTGATTTCGGAGTGCCCGCCAGGTGGTTCTGGCGTACCCGGCAGGTGATTTTGGCGTGTCCGGCTGGTGTTTCTGGCGAGTCGAGCAGGTGGCTCCGGCATGCTCGGCAGGTGCTTCCGGCGTCTCCGGCACGTGGTTCTGGTGTGTCTGAGAGCTGGTTCCGGCATGTCCGGCAGATGATTCCGGAGTGTCCGCCAAGTGGTTCTGGCATACCCGGCTGGTGATTTGGGCATGTCAGGTAGGTGGTTCCGGCGAGTCGTGCAGGTGGCTCCAGCGTGCTCGGCAGGTTGTTCAGACGGGTCTGGCAGGTGTTTTCCGTCTGTTCGGGGTGTGGTTCCAGCATCTCATGCACATGGTTCTGGCACGTCTGAGATGTGGTTCCGGCCGGCCCGACAGATGTTTCCACAGTGTCCGCCAAGTGGTACTGGCGTAGTTGGCAGGTGATTTTGGCATGACCGGCAGGTGGTTCCAGCAAGCCCGGCAGGTGATTCCGAAGTATTCCCCAACTGGTTGTGGCGTAGCCGGCAGGTGATTTTTGCGTGATCGGCAGGTGGTTCTGGCGAGTCGAGCAGGTGGTTCCGGCGTGCTCGGCTTGTGCTTCCGGGGTCATTGGCTCGGGGTTCTGGCATGTCTGAGAGGTGGTTCCTGCATGCCCGGCAAGTGATTCCGGAGTGTTCGCCAAGTGGTTCTGGCATAGTCGGCAGGTGATTTTGGCATGTCCGGCAGGTGGTTCAGGCGAGTTGAGCAGGTGGTTCCAACGTGCTTGGCAGGTGCTTCCGGCGTCTCCGGCACGTGTTTCTGGCACATCTGACAGGTGGTTCCGGCATGCCCGAAAGGTGATTCCGGTCTGTCCGGTAGGTGGTTCCAGCCTGCACGGCATGTGGTTCTGGTACGTCTCAGAGGTGGTTGCGCATGCCCAACAGGTGATTCCGGACTGTCCGCCACATGGTTCTGGCACGTCTGAGAGGTGGTTCCGGCATGCCCGGCAGGTCATCCCAGAGAGTCCTCCAAGTGGTTCTGGAATAACACGCAGGTGATTTTGGCGTGTCTGGCAGGTTGTTCCGTTGTGCTTGGCAGGTGGTTCAGGCTTGGCCGGCAGGTGGTTCCAGACTGTCCAGGACGTGTTTCCAGCTTCTCCGGCAGGTGGTTCTGGTACGTCTGAGAGGTGGTTCCGCCATGGCTGGCAGGTGATTCGAGACCGTCCCCCAGGTGGTTCTGGCATAGCCAGCAGTTGATATTGGCCTGTCCGGCAGGTGGTTCCAGCGAGTCGAACAGGTGGCTCCGGCGTGCTCGACAGGTGGTTCCGGTCTGTCCGGCAGGTGGTTCTGTGGTGTCCGGCACGAGGTTCAGTCTGAGAGGCTGTGCCGGCATGCCCCTCACGTGATTCCGGCTTGTCCCCGAAGTGGTGCTGGTGTAGCGGGCAGGTGATTTTGGCGTGTCCGGCAGGTGGTTCAGGCGAGTTGAGCAGGTGGTTGCGACGTGCTCGGCAGGTGCTTCCGGCGTCTCCGGCACGTGTTTCTGGCACATCTGACTGGTGGTTCCGGCATGCCCAAAAGTTGATTCCGGTCTGTCGGTTAGGTGGTTCCGGCGTGCACGGCACATGGTTCTGGTACGTGTTAGAGGTGGTTGTGTATGCCCAAAAGGTGATTCCGGACTGTCCGCCACGTGCTTCTGGCACGTCTGAGATGTGGTTCCAACATGCCTGGCAGGTCATTTCGGAGAGTCTTCCAAGTGGTTCTGGCGTAGCCCACAGGTGATTTTGGCGTGTCCGGCAGGTGGTTCCGCCGTGCTCGGCAGGTGGTTCAGGCATGGCCGTCACGTGGTTCCAGTCTGTCCAGGACGTGTTTCCAGCTTCTCCGGCAGGTGGTTCTGGTACGTCTGAGAGGTGGTTCCGCCATGGCTGGCAGTTGATCCCGGACTGTCCCCCAGGTGGTTCTGGCATAGCCAGCAGTTGATATTGGCCTGTCCGGCAGGTGGTTCCAGCGAGTCGAACATGTGGCTCCGGCGTTCTTGGCAGGTGGTTCCGGTCTGTCCGGTAGGTGATTCCGGCGTTTCCGGCACGTGCTTCCGGCACGTCTGAGAGGTGGTTCCGGCATGCGCGACAGGTAATTTTGGAGTGCCCGCCAGGTGGTTCTGGCGTACCCGGCAGGTGATTTTGGCGTGTCCGGCAGGTGTTTCTGGCGAGTCGAGCAGGTGGCTCCGGCATGCTCGGCAGGTGCTTCCGGCATCTCCGGCACGTGGTTCTGGTGTGTCTGAGAGCTGGTTCCGGCATGTCCGGCAGATGATTCCGGAGTGTCCGCCAAGTGGTTCTGGCATACCCGGCTGGTGATTTGGGCATGTCAGGTAGGTGGTTCCGGCGAGTCGAGCAGGTGGCTCCGGCGTGCTCGGCAGGTGGTTCAGGCGGTTCTGGCAGGTGGTATCCGTCTGTTCGGGGTGTGGTTCCAGCATCTCATGAACACGTTTCTGGCACGTCTGAGATGTGGTTCCAGCCGGCCCGACAGGTGTATCCGCAGTGTCCGCCAAGCGGTTCTGGCGTAGTTGGCAGGTGATTTTGGCATGACTGGCAGGCGGTTCCAGCAAGCCTGGCAGGTGATTCCAAAGTGTTCACCAACTGGTTGTGGCGTAGCCGGCAGGTGATGTTTGCGTGATCGGCAGGTGGTTCTGGCGAGTCGAGCAGGTGGTTCCGGCGTGCTCGGCTGGTGCTTCCGGGGTCATTGGCACGGGGTTCTGGCATGTCTGAGAGGTGGTTCCTGCATGCCCGGCAAGTGATTCCGGAGTGTTCGCCAAGTGGTTCTGGCATAGTCGGCAGGTGATTTTGGCATGTCCGGCAGGTGGTTCAGGCGAGTTGAGCAGGTGGTTCCAACGTGCTTGGCAGGTGCTTCCGGCGTCTCCGGCACGTGTTTCTGGCACATCTGACAGGTGGTTCCGGCATGCCCGAAAGGTGATTCCGGTCTGTCCGGTAGGTGGTTCCAGCCTGCACGGCATGTGGTTCTGGTACGTCTCAGAGGTGGTTGCGCATGCCCAACAGGTGATTCCGGACTGTCCGCCACATGGTTCTGGCACGTCTGAGAGGTGGTTCCGGCATGCCCGGCAGGTCATCCCAGAGAGTCCTCCAAGCGGTTCTGGCATAACACGCAGGTGATTTTGGCGTGTCTGGCAGGTTGTTCCGTTGTGCTTGGCAGGTGGTTCAGGCTTGGCCGGCAGGTGGTTCCAGACTGTCCAGGACGTGTTTCCAGCTTCTCCGGCAGGTGGTTCTGGTACGTCTGAGAGGTGGTTCCGCCATGGCTGGCAGGCGATTCCGGACCGTCGCCCAGGTGGTTCTGGCATAGCCAGCAGTTGATATTGGCCTGTCCGGCAGGTGCTTCCAGGGAGTCGAACAGGTGGCTCCGGCGTGCTCGGCAGGTGGTTCCGGTCTGTCCGGTAGGTGATTCCGGCGTGTCCGGCACGTGCTTCCGGCACGTCTGAGAGGTGGTTCCGGCATGCGCGACAGGTGATTTCGGAGTGTCCGCCAGGTGGTTCTGGCGTACCCGGCAGGTGATTTTGGCGTGTCCGGCAGGTGTTTCTGGCGAGTCGAGCAGGTGGCTCCGGCATGCTCGGCAGGTGCTTTCGGCGTCTCCGGCACGTGGTTCTGGTGTGTCTGAGAGCTGGTTCCGGCATGTCCGGCAGATGATTCCGGAGTGTCCGCCAAGTGGTTCTGGCATACCCGGCTGGTGATTTGGGCATGTCAGGTAGGTGGTTCCGGCGAGTCGAGCAGGTGGCTCCGGCGTGCTCGGCAGGTTGTTCAGACGGGTCTGGCAGGTGTTTTCCATCTGTTCGGGGTGTGGTTCCAGCATCTCATGCACATGGTTCTGGCACATCTGAGATGTGGTTCCGGCCGGCCCGACAGGTGTTTCCACAGTGTCCGCCAATTGGTACTGGCGTAGTTGGCAGGTGATTTTGGCATGACCGGCAGGTGGTTCCAGCAAGCCCGGCAGGTGATTCCGAAGTGTTCCCCAACTGGTTGTGGCGTAGCCGGCAGGTGATTTTTGCGTGTCCGGCAGGTGGTTCTGGCGAGTCGAGCAGGTGGTTCCGGCGTGCTCGGCAGGTGCTTCCGGGGTCATTGGCACGTGGTTCTGGCATATCTGAGAGGTGGTTCCGGCATGCCCGGCAGGTGATTCCGGAGTGTTCGCCAAGTGTTTCCGGCGTAGCCGGCAGGTGATTTTGCATGTCCAGCGGTCGTTCCGGCGGGTCGAGCCGGTGGTTCCGGCGTGTCCAGCAGGTGGTTCCGGTCTGTCCGGCAGGTGGTTCTGTGGTGTCCGGCACGACGTTCAGTCTGAGAGGCTGTGACGGCATGCCCCTCACGTGATTCCGGCTTGTCCCCGAAGTGCTTCTGGTGTAGCGGGCAGGTGATTTTGGCGTGTCTGGCAGGTTGTTCCGTTGTGCTTCGCAGTTGGTTCAGGCTTGGCCGGCAGGTGGTTCCAGACTGTCCAGGACGTGTTTCCAGCTTCTCCGGCAGGTGGTTCTGGTCCGTCTGAGAGGTGGTTCCGCCATGGCTGGCAGGTGATTCGAGACCGTCCCACAGGTGGTTCTGGCATAGCCAGCAGTTGATATTGGCCTGTCCGGCAGGTGGTTCCAGCGAGTCGAACAGGTGGCTCCGGCGTGCTCGGCAGGTGGTTCCGGTCTGTCCGGTAGGTGATTCCGGCGTGTCCGGCACGTGCTTCCGGCACGTCTGAGAGGTGGTTCCGGCATGCGCGACAGGTGATTTCGGAGTGTCCGCCAGGTGGTTCTGGCGTACCCGGCAGGTGATTTTGGCGTGTCCGGCAGGTGTTTCTGGCGAGTCGAGCAGGTGGCTGCGGCATGCTCGGCAGGTGCTTCCGGCGTCTCCGGCACGTGGTTCTGGTGTGTCTGAGAGCTGGTTCCGGCATGTCCGGCAGATGATTCCGGAGTGTCCGCCAAGTGGTTCTGGCATACCCGGCTGGTGATTTGGGCATGTCAGGTAGGTGGTTCCGGCGAGTCGAGCAGGTGGCTCTGGCGTGCTCGGCAGGTTGTTCAGACGGGTCTGGCAGGTGTTTTCCGTCTGTTCGGGGTGTGGTTCCAGCATCTCATGCACATGGTTCTGGCACGTCTGAGATGTGGTTCCGGCCGGCCCGACAGGTGTTTCCACAGTGTCCGCCAAGTGGTACTGGCGTAGTTGGCAGTTGATTTTGGCATGACCGGCAGGTGGTTCCAGCAAGCCCGGCAGGTGATTCCGAAGTGTTCCCCAACTGGTTGTGGCGTAGCCGGCAGGTGATTTTTGCGTGTCCGGCAGGTGGTTCTGGCGCGTCG
>NW_027227119.1:0-19785 GCF_037783145.1 Equus przewalskii
CCGGACTGTCCGCCGCGTGCTTCTGGCACGTCTGAGAGGTGGTTCCGACATGCCCGGCAGGTCATTTCCGGAGAGTCCTCCAAGTGGTTCTGGCGTAGCACGCAGGTGATTTTGGCGTGTCTGGCAGGTGGGTCCGCCGTGCTTGGCAGGTGGTTCAGGCTTGGCCGTCAGGTGGTTCGAGTCTGTCCAGGACGTGTTTCCAGCTTCTCCGGCAGGTGGTTCTGGTACGTCTGAGAGGTGGTTCCGCCATGGCTTTCAGGTGATTCTGGACCGTCCCCCAGGTGGTTGGCATAGCCAGCAGTTGATATTGGCCTGTCCGGCAGGTGGTTCCAGCGAGTCGAACAGGTGGCTCCGGCGTGCTCGGCAGGTGGTTCCGGTCTGTCCGGTAGGTGATTCCGGCGTGTCCGGCACGTGCTTCCGGCACGTCTGAGAGGTGGTTCCGGCATGCGCGGCAGGTGATTTCGTAGTGTCCGCCAGGTGGTTCTGGCGTACCCGCCAGTGATTTTGGGCTGTTCGGCAGGTGTTTCTGGCGAGTCGAGCAGGTGGCTCCGGCATGCTCGGCAGGTGCTTCCGGCGTCTCCGGCACGTGGTTCTGGTGTGTCTGTGAGCTGGTTCCGGCATGTCCGGCAGATGATTCCGGAGTGTCCGCCAAGTGGTTCTGGCATACCCGTCTGGTGATTTTGGCGTGTCAGGGAGGTGGTACCGGCGAGTCGAGCAGGTGGTTCCGGCGTGCTCGGCAGGTGGTTCAGACGGGTCTGGCAGGTGTCTCCGTTGTTCGGGGTGTGGGTCCAGCATCTCATGAAGACGGCTTTGGCACGTCTGAGATGTGGTTCCGGCAGGCCCGACAGGTGTTTCCGCAGTGTCCGCCAAGTGGTTCTGGCGTAGTTGGCAGGTGATTTTGACATGACGGGCAGGTGGTTCCAGCAAGCCTGGCAGGTGATTCCAAAGTGTTCACCAACTGGTTGTGGCGTAGCCGGCAGGTGATTTTTGCGTGATCGGCAGGTGGTTCTGGCGAGTCGAGCAGGTGGTTCCGGCGTGCTCGGCTGGTGCTTCCGGGGTCATTGGCACGGGGTTCTGGCATGTCTGAGAGGTGGTTCCTGCAAGCCCGGCAGGTGATTCCGGAGTGTTCGCCAAGTGGTTCTGGCGTAGTCGGCAGGTGATTTTCGCGTGTCCGGCAGGTGGTTCAGGCGAGTTGAGCAGGTGGTTCCGACGTGCTTGGCAGGTGCTTCCGGCGTCTCCGGCACGTGTTTCTGGCACGTCTGACAGGTCGTTCCGGCATGCCCGAAAGGTGATTCCGGTCTGTCCGGTAGGTGGTTCCGGCGTGCACGGCACGTGGTTCTGGTACGTCTCAGAGGTGGTTGCGCATGCCCAACAGGTGATTCGGACCGTCCGCCACGTGCTTCTGACACGTCTGAGAGGTGGTTCCGACATGCCCGGCAGGTCATTTCGGAGAGTCGTCCAAGTGGTTCTGGCGTAGCACGCAGGTGATTTTGGCGTGTCTGGCAGGTGTTCCGCCGTGCTCGGCAGGTGGTTCAGGCTTGGCCGTCAGGTGGTTCCAGTCTGTCCAGGACGTGTTTCCAGCTTCTCCGGCAGGTGGTTCGTGGTACGTCTGAGAGGTGGTTCCGCCATGGCTGGCAGGTGATTCCGGACCGTCCCCCAGGTGGTTCTGGCATAGCCAGCAGTTGATATTGGCCTGTCCGGCAGGTGGTTCCAGCGAGTCGAACAGGTGGCTCCGGCGTGCTCGGCAGGTGGTTCCGGTCTGCGGCAGGTGATTCGGCGTGTCCGGCACGTGCTTCGGGCACGTCTGAGAGGTGGTTCCGGCATGCGCGACAGGTGATTTCGCAGTGTCCGCCAGGTGGTTCTGGCGTACCCGGCAGGTGATTTTGGCGTGTCCGGCAGGTGTTTCTGGCGAGTCGAGCAGGTGGCTCCGGCATGCTCGGCAGGTGCTTCCGGCGTCTCCGGCACGTGGTTCTGGTGTGTCTGAGAGCTGGTTCCGGCATGTCCGGCAGATGATTCCGGAGTGTCCGCCAAGTGGTTCTGGCATACCCGGCTGGTGATTTGGGCATGTCAGGTAGGTGGTTCCGGCGAGTCGAGCAGGTGGCTCCGGCGTGCTCGGCAGGTTGTTCAGACGGGTCTGGCAGGTGTTTTCCGTCTGTTCGGGGTGTGGTTCCAGCATCTCATGCACATGGTTCTGGCACGTCTGAGATGTGGTTCCGGCCGGCCCGACAGGTGTTTCCACAGTGTCCGCCAAGTGGTACTGGCGTAGTTGGCAGGTGATTTTGGCATGACCGGCAGGTGGTTCCAGCAAGCCCGGCAGGTGATTCCGAGTGTTCCCCAACTGGTTGTGGCGTAGCCGGCAGGTGATTTTGGCGTGTCCGGCAGGTGGTTCTGGCGAGTCGAGCAGGTGGTTCCGGCGTGCTCGGCAGGTGCTTCCGGGGTCATTGGCACGTGGTTTGGCATATCTGAGAGGTGGTTCTGGCATGTCCGGCAGGTGATGCGGAGTGTTCGCCAAGTGTTTCCGGCGTAGCCGGCAGGTGATTTTGCATGTCCAGCGGTCGTCCGCCGGGTCGAGCCGGTGGTTCCGGCGTGTCCGGCAGGTGGTTCCGGTCTGTCCGGCAGGTGGTTCTGTGGTGTCCGGCACGAGGTTCAGTCTGAGAGGCTGGCCGGCATGCCCCTCACGTGATTCCGGCTGTCCCCGAGTGGTGCTGGTGTAGCGGGCAGGTGATTTGGCGTGTCCGGCAGGTGGTTCAGGCGAGTTGAGCAGGTGGTTGCGACGTGCTCGGCAGGTGTTTCCGGCGTCGCTCGGCACGTGTTTCTGGCACATCTGACTGGTGGTTCCGGCATGCCCAAAGTTGATTCCGGTCTGTCCGGTAGGTGGTTCCGGCGTGCACGGCACGTGGTTCTGGTACGTGTCAGAGGTGGTTGCGTATGCCCAACAGGTGATTCCGGACTGTCCGCCACGTGCTTCTGGCACGTCTGAGAGGTGGTTCCAACATGCCCGGCAGGTCATTTCGGAGAGTCGTCCAAGTGGTTTTGGCGTAGCCCGCAGGTGATTTTGGCGTGTCCGGCAGGTGGTTCCGCCGTGCTCGGCAGGTGGTTCAGGCATGGCCGTCACGTGGTTCCAGTCTGTCCAGGACGTGTTTCCAGCTTCTCCGGCAGGTGGTTCTGGGTACGTCTGAGAGGTGGTTCCGCCATGGCTGGCAGGTGATCCCGGACTGTCCCCCAGGTGGTTCTGCATAGCCAGCAGTTGATATTGGCCTGTCCGGCAGGTGGTTCCACCGAGTCGAACAGGTGGCTCCGGCGTTCTTGGCAGGTGGTTCCGGTCTGTCCGGTAGGTGTTTCCGGCGTGTCTGGCACGTTCTTCCGGCACGTCTGAGAGGTGGTTCCGGCATGCGCGGCAGGTGATTCCGAGTGTCCGCCAGGTGGTTCGGGCGTACCCGGCAGGTGATTTTGGCGTGTCCGGCAGGTGTTTCTGGCGAGTCGAGCAGGTGGCTCCGGCATGCTCGGCAGGTGCTTCCGGCGTCTCCGGCACGTGGTTCTGGTGTGTCTGAGAGCTGGTTCCGGCATGTCCGGCAGATGTTTCCGGAGTGCCGCCAAGTGGTTCTGGCATACCCGGCTGGTGATTTGGGCGTGTCAGGGAGGTGGTACCGGTGGAGTCGAGCAGGTGGTTCCGGCGTGCTCAGCAGGTGGTTCAGGTGGTTCTGGCAGGTGGTATCCGTCTGTTCGGGTGTGGTTAGCATTCATGCACACGTTTCTGGCACGTCTGAGATGCGGTTCCAGCCGGTGCTGACAGGTGTTTCCGCAGTGTCCGCCAAGCGGTTCTGGCGTAGTTGGCAGGTGATTTTGGCATGACTGGCAGGTGGTTCCAGCAAGCCTGGCAGGTGATTCCAAAGTGTTCACCAACTGGTTGTGGCGTGAGTCGGCAGGTGATTTTTGCGTGATCGGCAGGTGGTTCTGGCGAGTCGAGCAGGTGTCCGGCGTTCGGCAGGTGGCTTCGAGGCCTGGCCGGCAGGTGGTTCCAGTCTGTCCAGGACGTGTTTCCAGCTTCTCCGGCAGGTGGTTCTGGTACGTCTCAGAGGTGGTTGCGGCTGGCAGGTGATTCCGAACCGTCCAGGTGATTCCGGCGGTGTCGGCACGTGTTCGTGCACGTCTGAGAGGTGGTTCCGGCATGCGTGACAGGTGGTTTCGGAGTGTCCGCCAGGTGGTTCTGGCGTACCCGGCAGGTGATTTTGGCGTGTCCGGCAGGTGTTTCTGGCGAGTCGAGCAGGTGGCTCCGGCATGCTCGGCAGGTGCTTCCGGCGTCTCCGGCACTTGGTTCTGTGTGTCTGAGAGCGGCTTCCGGCATGTCCGGCAGATGATTGCGGAGTGTCCGCCAAGTGGTTCTGGCATACCCGGCTGGTGATTTGGGCGTGTCAGGTAGGTGGTTCCGGCGAGGTCGAGCAGGTGGCTCCGGCGTGCTCGGCAGGTGGTTCAGACGGGTCTGGCAGGTGTTTTCCGTCTGTTCGGGGTGTGGTTCCAGCATCTCATGCACACGGTTCTGGCACGTCTGAGATGCGGTTCCGGCCGGCCCGAAGGTGTTTCCGCAGTGTCCGCCAAGCGGTTCTGGCGTAGTTGGCAGGTGATTTTGGCATGACTGGCAGGTGGTTCCAGCAAGCCTGGCAGGTGATTCCGGAGTGTTCCCCAACTGGCGTGGCGCGTAGCCGGCAGGTGATTTTTGCGTGATCGGCAGGTGGTTCTGGCGAGTCGAGCAGGTGGTTCCGGCGTGCTCGGCTGGTGCTTCCGGGCGTCTGGCACGGGGATCTGGCATGTCTGAGAGGTGGTTCCTGCATGCCCGGCAAGTGATTCCGGAGTGTTCGCCGAGTGTTGCCGGCGTAGCCGGCAGGTGATTTTGCATGTCCAGTGGTCGTTCCGGCGGGTCGAGCCGGTGGTTCCGGCGTGTCCGGCAGGTGGTTCGGAGTCTTGTCCGGCAGGTGGTTCTGTGGTGTCCGGCAGGAGGTTCAGTCTGAGAGGCTGTGCCGGCATGCCCCTCACGTGATTCCGGCTTGTCCCCGAAGTGGTGCTGGCGTAGTCGGCAGGTGATTTTGGCGTGTCCGTTGCAGGTGGTTCAGGCGAGTTGAGCAGGTGGTTGCGACGTGCTCGGCAGGTGCTTCCGGCGTCTCCGGCACGTGTTTCTGGCAATCTGACTGGTGGTTCCGGCATGCCCAAAAGTTGATTCCAGCCTGTCCGGTAGGTGGTTCTGGCGTGCACGGCACGTGGTTCTGGTACGTCTCACAGGTGGTTGCGTATGCCCAACAGGTGATTCCGGACTGTCCGCCACGTGCTTCTGGCACGTCTGAGAGGTGGTTCCAACATGCCCGGCAGGTAATTTCGGAGAGTCGTCCAAGTGGTTCTGGCGTAGCCCGCAGGTGATTTTGGCGTGTCCGGCAGGTGGTTCCGCCGGGCTTGGCAGGTGGTTCAGGCATGGCCGTCACGTGGTTCCAGTCTGTCCAGGACGTGTTTCCAGCTTCTCCGGCAGGTGGTTCTGGTACGTCTCAGAGGTGGTTCCGCCATGGCTTTCAGGTGATCCTGGACTGTCCCCCACGTGGGTCTGGCATAGCCAGCAGTTGATATTGGCCTGTCCGGCAGGTGGTTCCAGCGAGTCGAACAGGTGGCTCCGGCGTTCTTGGCAGGTGGTTCCGGTCTGTCCGGTAGGTGTTGCGCCTCCGGCGGTACTTCCGGCACGTGAGAGGTGGTTCCGGCATGCACGACAGGTGATTTCGGTAGTGCGCCAGGTGGTTCTGGCGTACCCGCCTCATCATTTTGGGCTGTCCGGCAGGTGTTTCTGGCGAGTCGAGCAGGTGGCTCCGGCATGCTCGCCAGGTGCCTCCCGGGCGTTTCTACGTGGTTCTGGTGTGTCTTTTTGGTTCCTGCATGTCCACACCATTTCTTCTTAGTGCTCCGCCAAGTGGTTCTGGCATACGTCTGGTGATTTGGGCATGTCAGGTAGGTGGTTCCGCGAGCGGCCCCGAGCAGGTGGTTCCGGCGTGCACGGCAGGTTGTTCACACGGGTCTGGCAGGTGTTTTCCGTCTGTTCAGGGTGTGGTTCCAGCATCTCATGCACATGGTTGGCACGTCAAGATGTGGTTCCGGCAGGCCCGACAGGTGTTTCCACAGTGTCCGCCAAGCGGGCACGTGGGCGTAGTTGGCAGGTGATTTTGACATGACCGGCAGGTGGTTCCAGCAAGCCCGGCAGGTGATTCCGAAGTGTTCCCCAACTGGTTGTGGCGTAGCCGGCAGGTGATTTTCGCGTGTCCGGCAGGTGGTTCAGGCGAGTTGAGCAGGTGGTTGCGACGTGCTCGGCTGGTGCTTCCGGCATCTCCGGCAAGTGTTTCTGCACATCTGATTGGTCGTTCCGGCATGCCCAAAGGTTGATTCCCGTTTGTCCGGTAGGTGGTTCCGGCGTGCACGGCACGTGGTTCTGGTACGTCTCAGAGGTGTTGCGTATGCCCAACAGGTGATTCCGGACTGTCCGCCACGTGTCAGAAGCACGTGGCGGACAGTCCGGAATCACCTGTTGGGCATACGCAACACCTCTGAGACGTACCAGAACCACGTGCCGTGCACGCCGGAACCACCTACCGGACAAACCGGAATCAACCTTTGGGCATGCCGGAACGACCAATCAGATGTGCCAGAAACACTTGCCGGAGATGCCGGAAGCACCAGCCGAGCACGTCGCAACCACCTGCTCAACTCGCCTGAACCACCTGCCGGACACGCGAAAATCACCTGCCGGCTACGCCACAACCAGTTGGGGAACACTTCGGAATCACCTGCCGGGCTTGCTGGAACCACCTGCCGGTCATGTCAAAATCACCTGCCAACTACGCCAGTACCACTTGGCGGACACTGTGGAAACACCTGTCGGGCCTGCCGGAACCACATCTCAGACGTGCCAGAACCATGTGCATGAGATGCTGGAACCACACCCTGAACAGACGGAAAACACCTGCCAGACCCGTCTGAACAACCTGCCGTGCACGCCGGAACCACCTGCTCGACTCGCCGGAACCACCTACCTGACATGCCCAAATCACCAGACGCGTATGCCAGAACCACTTGGCGGACACTCCGGAATCATCTGCCGGACATGCCGGAACCAGCTCACAGACACACCAGAACCACGTGCCGGAGACGCCGGAAGCACCTGCCGAGCATGCCGGAGCCACCTGCTCGACTCGCCAGAAACACCTGCCGGACAGCCCAAAATCAACTGGCGGGTACGCCAGAACCACCTGGCGGACACTCCGAAATCACCTGTCGTGCATGCCGGAACCACCTCTCAGACGTGCCGGAAGCACGTGCCGGACACGCCGGAATCACCTACCGGACAGACCGGAACCACCTGCCGAGCACGCCGGAGCCACCTGTTCGACTCGCTGGAACCACCTGCCGGACAGGCCAATATCAACTGCTGGCTATGCCAGAACCACCTGGGGGACAGTCCAGGATCACCTGAAAGCCATGGCGGAACCACCTCTCAGACGTACCAGAACCACCTGCCGGAGAAGCTGGAAACACGTCCTGGACAGACTGGAACCACGTGACGGCCATGCCTGAACCACCTGCCGAGCACGGCGGAACCACCTGCCGGACACGCCAAAATCACCTGCGGGCTACGCCAGAACCACTTGGAGGACTCTCCGAAATGACCTGCCGGGCATGTTGGAACCACCTCTCAGACGTGCCAGAAGCGCGCGGCGGACAGTCCGGAATCACCTGTTGGGCATACGCAACCACCTCTGAGACGTACCAGAACCACGTGCCGTGCACGCCGGAACCACCTACCGGACAGACCGGAATCAACTTTTGGGCATGCCGGAACCACCAGTCAGATTGCCAGAAACACGTGCCGGAGACGCAGGAAGCACCTGCCGAGCACGTCGCAACCACCTGCTCAACTCGCCTGAACCAACTGCCGGACACGCCAAAATCACCTGCCCGCTACACCAGCACCAATTCGGGGACAAGCCGGAATCACGTGAGGGGCATGCCGGCACAGCCTCTCAGACTGAACCTCCTGCCGGACACCACAGAACCACCTGCCGGACAGACCCGAACCACCTGCCGGACACGCCGGAACCACCGGCTCGACCCGCCGGAACGACCACTGGACATGCAAAATCACCTGCCGGCTACGCCGGCAACACTTGGCGAACACTCCGGAATCACCTGCCGGGCATGCCGGAACCACCTCTCAGACATGCCAGATCCCCGTGCCAATGACCCCGGAAGCACCAGCCGAGCACGCCGGAACCACCTGCTCGACTCGCCAGAACCACCTGCCGATCACGCAAAAATCACCTGCCGGCTACGCCACAGCCAGTTGGGGAACACTTCGGAATCACCTGCCGGGCTTGCTGGAACCACTTGCGGGTCATGCCAAAATCACCTGCCAAGTACGCCAGTACCACTTGGCGGACACTGTGGAAACACCTTTCGGGCCGGCCGGAACCACATCTCAGACGTGCCAGAACCATGTGCATGAGAAGCTGGAACCACACCCCGAACAGACGGAAAACACCTGCCAGTCCCTTCTGAACAACATGCCGAGCACGCCGCAGCCACCTGCTCGACTCGCCGGAACCACCTACCTGACATGCCCAAATCACCAGCCGGGTATGCCAGAACCACTTGGCGGACACTCCGGAATCATCTGCCGGACATGCCGGAACCAGCTCTCAGACACACCAGAACCAAGTGCCGGAGACGCCGGAAGCACCTGCCGAGCATGCCGGAGCCACCTGCTCGACTCGCCAGAAACACCAGCCGGACACGCCAAAATCACCTGCCGGGTACGCCAGAACCACCTGGCGGACACTCCGAAATCACCTGTCACGCATGCCGGAATCACCTCTCAGACGTGCCGGAAGCACGTGCCGGACACGCCGGAATCACCTGTTGGGCATACGCAACCACCTCTGAGACGTACCAGAACCACCTGCCGGAGAAGCTGGAAACACGTCCTGGACAGACTGGAACCACGTGACGGCCATGCCTGAACCACCTGCCGAGCACGGCGGAACCACCTGCTCGACTCGCCAGAACCACCTGCCGATCACGCAAAAATCACCTGCCGGCTACGCCACAACCAGTTGGTGAACACTTTGGAATCACCTGCCAGGCTTGCTGGAACCACCTGCCAGTCATGCCAAAATCACCTGCCAACTACGCCAGAACCGCTTGGCGGACACTGCGGAAACACCTGTCGGGCCGGCTGGAACCACATCTCAGACGTGCCAGAAACGTGTTCATGAGATGCTGGAACCACACCCCGAACAGACGGATACCACCTGCCAGAACCGCCTGAACCACCTGCTGAGCACGCCGGAACCACCTGCTCGACTCACCGGTACCACCTCCCTGACACGCCCAAATCACCAGCCGGGTATGCCAGAACCACTTGGCGGACACTCCGGAAACATCTGCCGGACATGCCGGAACCAGCTCTCAGACACACCAGAACCACGTGCCGGAGACGCCGGAAGCACCTGCCGAGCATGCCGGAGCCACCTGCTCGACTCGCCAGAAACACCTGCCGGACACGCCAAAAACATCTGCCGGGTACGCCAGAACCACCTGGCGGACACTCCGGATTCACCTGTCGCGCATGCCGGAACCACCTCTCAGACGTGCCGGAAGCACGTGCCAGACACGCCGGAAACACCTACCGGACAGACCGGAACCACCTGCCAAGAACGCCGGAGCCACCTGTTCGACTCGGTGGAACCACCTGCCGGACAGGCCAATATCAACTGCTGGCTATGCCAGAACCACCTGGGGGACAGTCCGGGATCACCTGCCAGCCATGGCGGAACCACCTCTCAGACGTACCAGAACCACCTGCCGGAGAAGCTGGAAACACGTCCTGGACAGACTGGAACCACGTGACGGCCATGCCTGAACCACCTGCCGAGCACGGCGGAACCACCTGCCGGACACGCCAAAATCACCTGCGGGCTACGCCAGAACCACTTGGACGACTCTCCGAAATGACCTGCCGGGCATGTTGGAACCACCTCTCAGACGTGCCAGAAGCACGTGGTGGACAGTCCGGAATCACCTTTTGGGCATACGCAACCACCTCTGACACGTACCAGAACCACGTGCCGTGCACGCCGGAACCACCTACCGGACAGACCGGAATCAACTTTTGGGCATGCCGGAACCACCAGTCAGATGTGCCAGAAACACGTGCCGGAGACGCCGGAAACACCTGCCGAGCACGTCGCAGCCACCTGCTCAACTCGCCTGAACCACCTGCCGGACACGCCAAAATCACCTGCCCGCTACACCAGCACCACTTCGGGGACAAGCCGGAATCACGTGAGGGGCATGCCGGCACAGCCTCTCAGACTGAACCTCGTGCCGGACACCACAGAACCACCTGCCGGACAGACCCGAACCACCTGCCGGACACGCCGGAACCACCGGCTCGACCCGCCGGAACGACCGCTCGACATGCAAAATCACCTGCCGGCTACGCCGGAAACACTTGGCGAACACTCCGGAATCACCTGCCGGACATGCCGGAACCACCTCTCAGATATGCCAGAACCACGTGCCAATGACCTCGGAAGCACCTGCCGAGCACGCCGGAACCACCTGCTCGACTCGCCAGAACCACCTGCCGGACACGCCAAAATCACCTGCCGGGTACGCCAGAACCACCTGGCGGACACTCCGAAATCACCTGTCGCGCATGCCGGAACCACCTCTCAGACGTGCCGGAAGCACGTGCCGGACACGCCGGAATCACCTACCGGACAGACCGGAACCACCTGCCGAGCACGCCGGAGCCACCTGTTCGACTCGCTGGAACCACCTGCCGGACAGGCCAATATCAACTGCTGGCTATGCCAGAACCACCTGGGGGACGGTCCGGAATCACCTGCCAGCCATGGCGGAACCACCTCTCAGACGTACCAGAACCACCTGCCGGAGAAGCTGGAAACACGTCCTGGACAGACTGGAACCACGTGACGGCCATGCCTGAACCACCTGCCGAGCATGGCGGAACCACCTGCCGGACACGCCAAAATCACCTGCGGGCTACGCCAGAACCACTTGGACGACTCTCTGAAATGACCTGCCGGGCATGTTGGAACCACATCTCATACGTGTCAGAAGCACGTGGCGGACAGTCCGGAATCACCTGTTGGGCATACGCAACACCTCTGAGACGTACCAGAACCACGTGCCGTGCACGCCGGAACCACCTACCGGACAGACCGGAATCAACCTTTGGGCATGCCGGAACGACCAATCAGACGTGCCAGAAACACGTGCCGGAGATGCCGGAAGCACCAGCCGAGCACGTCGCAACCACCTGCTCAACTCGCCTGAACCACCTGCCGGACACGCGAAAATCACCTGCCGGCTACGCCACAACCAGTTGGGGAACACTTCGGAATCACCTGCCGGGCTTGCTGGAACCACCTGCCGGTCATGTCAAAATCACCTGCCAACTACGCCAGTACCACTTGGCGGACACTGTGGAAACACCTGTCGGGCCTGCCGGAACCACATCTCAGACGTGCCAGAACCATGTGCATGAGATGCTGGAACCACACCCCGAACAGACGGAAAACACCTGCCAGACCCGTCTGAACAACCTGCCGTGCACGCCGGAACCACCTGCTCGACTCGCCGGAACCACCTACCTGACATGCCAAAATCACCAGACGGGTATGCCAGAACCACTTGGCGGACACTCCGGAATCATCTGCCGGACATGCCGGAACCAGCTCACAGACACACCAGAACCACGTGCCGGAGACGCCGGAAGCACCTGCCGAGCATGCCGGAGCCACCTGCTCGACTCGCCAGAAACACCTGCCGGACAGCCCAAAATCAACTGGCGGGTACGCCAGAACCACCTGGCGGACACTCCGAAATCACCTGTCGTGCATGCCGGAACCACCTCTCAGACGTGCCGGAAGCACGTGCCGGACACGCCGGAATCACCTACCGGACAGACCGGAACCACCTGCCGAGCACGCCGGAGCCACCTGTTCGACTCGCTGGAACCACCTGCCGGACAGGCCAATATCAACTGCTGGCTATGCCAGAACCACCTGGGGGACAGTCCAGGATCACCTGAAAGCCATGGCGGAACCACCTCTCAGACGTACCAGAACCACCTGCCGGAGAAGCTGGAAACACGTCCTGGACAGACTGGAACCACGTGACGGCCATGCCTGAACCACCTGCCGAGCACGGCGGAACCACCTGCCGGACACGCCAAAATCACCTGCGGGCTACGCCAGAACCACTTGGACGACTCTCCGAAATGACCTGCCGGGCATGTTGGAACCACCTCTCAGACGTGCCAGAAGTGCGCGGCGGACAGTCCGGAATCACCTGTTGGGCATACGCAACCACCTCTGAGACGTACCAGAACCACATGCCGTGCAGGCTGGAACCACCTACCGGACAGACCGGAATCACCTTTCGGGCATGCCGGAACCACCTGTCAGATGTGCCAGAAACACGTGCCGGAGACGCCGGAAGCACCTGCCAAGCACGTTGGAACCACCTGCTCAACTCGCCTGAACCACCTGCCGGACACGCCAAAATCACCTGCCGGGTACGCCAGAACCACCTGGCGGACACTCCGAAATCACCTGTCACGCATGCCGGAACCACTTCTCAGACGTGCCGGAAGCACGTGCCGGACACGCCGGAATCACCTGTTGGGCATACGCAACCACCTCTGAGACGTACCAGAACCACCTGCCGGAGAAGCTGGAAACACGTCCTGGACAGACTGGAACCACGTGACGGCCATGCCTGAACCACCTGCCGAGCACGGCGGAACCACCTGCCGGACACGCCAAAATCACCTGCGGGCTACGCCAGAACCACTTGGACGACTCTCCGAAATGACCTGCCGGGCATGTTGGAACCACCTCTCAGACGTGCCAGAAGCACGTGGCGGACAGTCCGGAATCACCTGTTGGGCATACGCAACCACCTCTGACACGTACCAGAACCACGTGCCGTGCACGCCGGAACCACCTACCGGACAGACCGGAATCAACTTTTGGGCATGCCGGAACCACCAGTCAGATGTGCCAGAAACACGTGCCGGAGACGCCGGAAGCACCTGCCGAGCACGTCGCAACCACCTGCTCAACTCGCCTGAACCACCTGCCGGACACGCCAAAATCACCTGCCCGCTACACCAGCACCACTTCGGGGACAAGCCGGAATCACGTGAGGGGCATGCCGGCACAGCCTCTCAGACTGAACCTCATGCCGGACACCACAGAACCACCTGCCGGACAGACCGGAACCACCTGCCGGACACGCCGGAACCACCGGCTCGACCCGCCGGAACGACCGCTGGACATGCAAAATCACCTGCCGGCTACGCCGGAAACACTTGGCGAACACTCCGGAATCACCTGCCGGGCATGCTGGAACCACCTCTCAGATATGCCAGAACCACGTGCCAATGACCCCGGAAGCACCTGCCGAGCACGCCGGAACCACCTGCTCGACTCGCCAGAACCGCCTGCCGGACACGCAAAAATCACCTGCCGGCTACGCCACAACCAGTTGGGGAACACTTCGGAATCACCTGCCGGGCTTGCTGGAACCACCTGCCGGTCATGCCAAAATCACCTGCCAACTACGCCAGTACCACTTGGCGGACACTGTGGAAACACCTGTCGGGCCGGCCGGAACCACATCTCAGACGTGCCAGAACCATGTGCATGAGATGCTGGAACCACACCCCGAACAGACGGAAAACACCTGCCAGACCCGTCTGAACAACCTGCCGAGCACGCCGGAGCCACCTGCTCGACTCGCCGGAACCACCTACCTGACACGCCCAAATCACCAGCCGGGTATGCCAGAAGCACTTGGCGGACACTCCGGAATCATCTGCCGGACATGCCAGCACCAGCTCTCAGACACACCAGAACCACGTGCCGGAGACGCCGGAAGCACCTGCCGAGCATGCCGGAGCCACATGCTCGACTCGCCAGAAACACCTGCCGGACACGCCAAACTCACCTGTCGGGTACGCTAGAAAAACCTGGCGGACACTCCGAAATCACCTGTCGCGCATGCCAGAACCACCTCTCAGACGTGCCGGAAGCACGTGCCGGACACTCCGGAATCACCTACCGGACAGACCGGAAACACTTGCCGAGCACGCCGGAGCCACCTGTTCGACTCGCTGGAACCACCTGCCGGACAGGCCAATATCAACTGCTGGCTATGCCAGAAACACCTGGGGGACGGTCCGGAATCACCTGCCAGGCATGGCGGAACCACCTCTCAGACGTACCAGAACCACCTGCCGGAGAAGCTGGAAACACATCCTGGACAGTCTGGAACCACCTGCCGGCCAAGCCTGAACCACCTGCCAAGCACAACGGAACAACCTGCCAGACACGCCATAATCACCAACGTGTTATGCCAGAACCACTTGGAGGACTCTCTGGGATGACCTGCCGGGCATGCCGGAACCACCTCTCAGACGTGCCAGAACCATGTGGCGGACAGTCCGGAATCACCTGTTGGGCATGCACAACCACCTCTGAGACGTACCAGAACCACATGCCGTGCAGGCTGGAACCACCTACCGGACAGACCGGAGTCATCTTTCGGGCATGCCGGAACCACCTGTCAGATGTGCCAGAAACACGTGCCGGAGACGCCGGAAGCACCTGCCAAGCACGTTGGAACCACCTGCTCAACTCGCCTGAACCACCTGCCGGACATGCCAAAATCACCTGCCGACTATGCCAGAACCACTTGGCGAACACTCCGGAATCACTTGCCGGGCATGCAGGAACCACCTCTCAGACATGCCAGAACCCCGTGCCAATGACCCCGGAAGCACCTGCCGAGCACGCCGGAACCACCTGCTCGACTCGCCAGAACCACCTGCCGGACACGCAAAAATCACCTGCCGGCTACGCCACAACCAGTTGGGGAACACTTCGGAATCACCTGCCGGGCTTGCTGGAACCACCTGCCGGTCATGCCAAAATCACCTGCCAACTACGCCAGTACCACTTGGCGGACACTGTGGAAACACCTGTCGCGCCGGCCGGAACCACATCTCAGACGTGCCAGAACCATGTGCATGAGATGCTGGAACCACACCCCGAACAGACGGAAAACACCTGCCAGACCCGTCTGAACAACCTGCAGAGCACGCCGGAGCCACCTGCTCGACTCGCCGGAACCACCTACCTGACACGCCCAAATCACCAGCCGGGTATGCCAGAAGCACTTGGCGGACACTCCGGAATCATCTGCCGGACATGCCAGCACCAGCTCTCAGACACACCAGAACCACGTGCTGGAGACGCCGAAAGCACCTGCCGAGCATGCCGGAGCCACATGCTCGACTCGCCAGAAACACCTGCCCGACACGCCAAACTCACCTGTCGGGTACGCTAGAAAAACCTGGCGGACACTACGAAATCACCTGTCGCGCATGCCAGAACCACCTCTCAGACGTGCCGGAAGCACGTGCCGGACACTCCGGAATCACCTACCGGACAGACCGGAAACACCTGCCGAGCACGCCGGAGCCACCTGTTCGACTCGCTGGAACCACCTGCCGGACAGGCCAATATCAACTGCTGGCTATGCCAGAAACACCTGGGGGACGGTCCGGAATCACCTGCCAGGCATGGCGGAACCACCTCTCAGACGTACCAGAACCACCTGCCGGAGAAGCTGGAAACACATCCTGGACAGTCTGGAACCACCTGCCGGCCAAGCCTGAACCACCTGCCAAGCACAACGGAACAACCTGCCAGAAACGCCAAAATCACCTGCGTGTTATGCCAGAACCACTTGGAGGACTCTCTGGGATGACCTGCCGGGCATGCCGGAACCACCTCTCAGACGTGCCAGAACCATGTGGCGGACAGTCCGGAATCACCTGTTGGGCATGCGCAACCACCTCTGAGACGTACCAGAACCACATGCCGTGCAGGCTGGAACCACCTACCGGACAGACCGGAATCACCTTTCGGGCATGCCGGAACCACCTGTCAGATGTGCCAGAAACACGTGCCGGAGACGCTGGAAGCACCTGCCGAGCACGTCGCAACCACCTGCTCAACTCGCCTGAACCACCTGCCGGACATGCCAAAATCACCTGCCGACTATGCCAGAACCACTTGGCGAACACTCCGGAATCACTTGCCGGGCATGCAGGAACCACCTCTCAGACATGCCGGAACCCCGTGCCAATGACCCCGGAAGCACCAGCCGAGCACGCCGGAACCACCTGCTCGACTCGCCAGAACCACCTGCCGATCACGCAAAAATCACCTGCCGGCTACGCCACAACCAGTTGGTGAACACTTTGGAATCACCTGCCAGGCTTGCTGGAACCACCTGCCAGTCATGCCAAAATCACCTGCCAACTACGCCAGAAACGCTTGGCGGACACTGCGGAAACACCTGTCGGGCCGGCTGGAACCACATCTCAGACGTGCCGGAAACGTGTTCATGAGATGCTGGAACCACACCCCGAACAGACGGATACCACCTGCCAGAACCGCCTGAACCACCTGCTGAGCACGCCAGAACCACCTGCTCGACTCACCGGTACCACCTCCCTGACACGCCAAAATCACCTGCTGGGTATGCCAGAACCACTTGTCGGACACTCCGGAATCATCTGCCGGACATGCCGGAACCAGCTCTCAGACACACCAGAACCAAGTGCCGGAGACGCCGGAAGCACCTGCCGAGCATGCCGGAGCCACCTGCTCGACTCGCCAGAAACACCTGCCGGACACGCCAAAATCACCTGCCGGGTATGCCAGAACCACCTGGCGGACACTACGGAATCACCTGCCGCGCATGCCGGAACCACCTCTCAGACGTGCTGGAAGCACGTGCCGGACACGCCGGAAACACCTGCCGAGCACGTCGCAACCACCTGCTCAACTCGCCTGAACCACCTGCCGGACAGACCGGAATCACCTTTCGGGCATGCCGGAACCACCAGTCAGATGTGCCAGAAACACATGCCGGAGACGCCGGAAGCACCTGCCGAGCACGTCGCAACCACCTGCTCAACTCGCCTGAACCACCTGCCGGACACGCCAAAATCACCTGCCCGCTACACCAGCACCACTTCGGGGACAAGCCGGAATCACGTGAGGGGCATGCCGGCACAGCCTCTCAGACTGAACCTCGTGCCGGACACCACAGAACCACCTGCCGGACAGACCGGAACCACCTGCCGGACACGCCGGAACCACCGGCTCGACCCGCCGGAACGACCGCTGGACATGCAAAATCACCTGCCGGCTACGCCGGAAACACTTGGCGAACACTCCAGAATCACCTGCCGGGCATGCCGGAACCATGTCTCAGATATGCCAGAACCACGTGCCAATGACCCCGGAAGCACCTGCCGAGCACGCCGGAACCACCTGCTCGACTCGCCAGAACCACCTGCCGGACACGCAAAAATCACCTGCCGGCTACGCCACAACCAGTTGGGGAACACTTCGGAATCACCTGCCGGTCATGCCAAAATCACCTGCCAACTACGCCAGTACCACTTGGCGGACACTGTGGAAACACCTGTCGGGCCGGCCGGAACCACATCTCAGACGTGCCAGAACCATGTGCATGAGATGCTGGAACCACACGCCGAACAGACGGAAAACACCTGCCAGACCCGTCTGAACAATGTGCCGAGCACGCCAGAGCCACCTGCTCGACTCGCCGGAACCACCTACCTGACATGCCCAAATCACCTGCCGGGTACGCCAGAACCACCTGGCGGACACTCCGAAACCACCTGTTGCGCATGCCGGAACCACCTCTCAGACGTGCCGGAAGCACGTGCCGGACACGCCGGAATCACCTTCCGGACAGACCGGAACCACCTGCCGAGCACGCCGGAGCCACCTGTTCGACTCGCTGGAACCACCTGCCGGACAGGCCAATATCAACTGCTGGCTATGCCAGAACCACCTGGGGGACGGTCCGGAATCACCTGCCAGCCACGGCGGAACCACCTCTCAGACGTACCAGAACCACCTGCCGGAGAAGCTGGAAACACGTCCTGGACAGTCTGGAACCACCTGCCGGCCAAGCCTGAACCACCTGCCAAGCACAACGGAACAACCTGCCAGACACGCCAAAATCACCTGCGTGTTATGCCAGAACCACTTGGAGGACTCTCTGGCATGACCTGCCGGGCATGCCGGAACCACCTCTCAGACGTGCCAGAACCATGTGGCGGACAGTCCGGAATCACCTGTTGGGCATGCGCAACCAGCTCTGAGACGTACCAGAACCACATGCCGTGCAGGCTGGAACCACCTACCGGACAGACCGGAATCACCTTTCGGGCATGCCGGAACCACCTGTCAGATGTGAGAGAAACACGTGCCGGAGACGCCGGAAGCACCTGCCGAGCATGCCGGAGCCACCTGCTCAACTCGCCTGAACCACCTGCCGGACACGCCAAAATCACCTGCCGGGTATGCCAGAACCACCTGGCGGACACTACGGAATCACCTGCCTCGCATGCCGGAACCACCTCTCAGACGTGCCGGAAGCACGTGCCAGACACGCCGGAAACACCTACCGGACAGACCGGAACCAACTGCCAGAACGCCGGAGCCAGCTGTTCGACTCGCTGGAACCACCTGCCGGACAGGCCAATATCAACTGCTGGCTATGCCAGAACCACCTGGGGGACAGTCCGGGATCACCTGCCAGCCATGGCGGAACCACCTCTCAGACGTACCGGAACCACCTGCCGGAGAAGCTGGAAACACGTCCTGGACAGACTGGAACCACGTGACGGCCATGCCTGAACCACCTGCCGAGCACGGCGGCACCACCAGCCGGAGACGCCAAAATCACCTGCGGGCTACGCCAGAACCACTTGGACGACTCTCCGAAATGACCTGCCGGGCATGTTGGAACCACCTCTCAGACGTGCCAGAAGCACGTGGCGGACAGTCCGGAATCACCTGTTGGGCATACGCAACCACCTCTGACACGTACCAGAACCACGTGCTGTGCACGCCGGAACCACCTACCGGACAGACCGGAATCCACTTTTGGGCGTGCCGGAACCACCAGTCAGATGTGCCAGAAACACGTGCCGGAGACGCCGGAAGCACCTGCCGAGCACGTCGCAACCACCTGCTCAACTCGCCTGAACCACCTGCCGGACACGCCAAAATCACCTGCCCGCTACACCAGCACCACTTCGGGGACAAGCCGGAATCACTGAGGGGCATGCCGGCACAGCCTCTCAGACTGAACCTCGTGCCGGACACCACAGAACCACCTGCCGGACAGACCGGAACCACCTGCCGGACACGCCGGAACCACCGGCTCGACCCGCGGGAACGACCGCTGGACATGCAAAATCACCTGCCGGCTACGCCGGAAACACTTGGCGAACACTCCGGAATCACCTGCCGGGCATGCCGGAACCACCTCTCAGATATGCCAGAACCACTTGCCAATGATCCCGGAAGCACCTGCCGAGCACGCCGGAACCACCTGCTCGACTCGCCAGAACCACCTGCCGGACACGCAAAAATCACCTGCCGGCTACGCCACAACCAGTTGGGGAACACTTCGGAATCACCTGCCGGTCATGCCAAAATCACCTGCCAACTACGCCAGTACCACTTGGCGGACACTGTGGAAACACCTGTCGGGCCGGCCGGAACCACATCTCAGACGTGCCAGAACCATGTGCATGAGATGCTGGAACCA
>NW_027227120.1:0-21957 GCF_037783145.1 Equus przewalskii
CACGCCAAAATCACCTGCTGGGTATGCCAGAACCACTTGGCGGACACTCCGGAATCATCTGCCGGATATGCCGGAACCAGCTCTCAGACACACCAGAACCAAGTGCCGGAGACGCCGGAAGCACCTGCCGAGCATGCCGGAGCCACCTGCTCGACTCGCCAGAAACACCTGCCGGACACGCCAAAATCACCTGCCGGGTATGCCAGAACCACCTGGCGGACACTACGGAATCACCTGCCGCGCATGCCGGAACCACCTCTCAGACGTGCCGGAAGCACGTGCCGGACACGCCGGAAACACCTACCGGACAGACCGGAACCACCTGCCAAGAACGCCGGAGCCACCTGTTCGACTGGCTGGAACCACCTGCCGGACAGGCCAATATCAACTGCTGGCTATGCCAGAACCACCTGGGGGACAGTCCGGGATCACCTGCCAGACATGGCGGAACCACCTCTCAGACGTTCCAGAACCACCTGCCGGAGAAGCTTGAAACACGTCCTGGACAGACTGGAACCACGTGACGGCCATGCCTGAACCACCTGCTGAGCACGGCGGAACCACCTGCCAGACACGCCAAAATCACCTGCGGGCTACGCCAGAACCACTTGGACGACTCTCCGAAATGACCTGCTGGGCATGTTGGAACCTCCTCTCAGACGTGCCAGAAGCACGTGGCGGACAGTCCGGAATCACCTGTTGGGCATACGCAACCACCTCTGAGACGTACCAGAACCACGTGCCGTGCACGCCGGAACCACCTACCGGTCAGACCGGAATCCACTTTTGGGCATGCCGGAACCACCAGTCAGATGTGCCAGAAACACGTGCCGGAGACGCCGGAAGCACCTGCCGAGCACGTCGCAACCACCTGCTCAACTCGCCTGAACCACCTGCCGGACACGCCAAAATCACCTGCCCGCTACACCAGCACCACTTCGGGGACAAGCCGGAATCACGTGAGGGGCATGCCGGCACAGCCTCTCAGACTGAACCTCGTGCCGGACACCACAGAACCACCTGCCGGACAGACCGGAACCACCTGCCGGACACGCCGGAACCACCGGCTCGACCCGCCGGAACGACCGCTGGACATGCAAAATCACCTGCCGGCTATGCCGGAAACACTTGGCGAACACTCCGGAATCACCTGCCGGGCATGCCGGAACCACCTCTCAGATATGCCAGAACCACGTGCCAATGACCCCGGAAGCACCAGCCGAGCACGCCGGAACCACCTGCTCGACTCGCCAGAACCACCTGCCGGACACGCAAAAATCACCTGCCGGCGACGCCACAACCAGTTGGTGAACACTTCGGAATCACCTGCCGGGCTTGCTGGAACCACCTGCCGGTCATGCCAAAATCACCTGCCAACTACGCCGGTACCACTTGGCGGACACTGTGGAAACACCTGTCGGGCCAGCCGGAACCACATCTCAGACGTGCCAGAACCATGTGCATGAGATGCTGGAACCACACCCCGAACAGACGGAAAACACCTGCCAGACCCGTCTGAACAACCTGCCAAGAACGTTGGAACCACCTGCTCAACTCGCCTGAACCACCTGCCGGACATGCCAAAATCACCTGCCGACTATGCCAGAACCACTTGGCGAACACTCCGGAATCACTTGCCGGGCATGCAGGAACCACCTCTCAGACATGCCAGAACCCCGTGCCAATGAGCCCGGAAGCACCAGCCGAGCATGCCGGAACCACCTGCTCGACTCGCCAGAACCACCTGCCGATCACGCAAAAATCACCTGCCGGCTACGCCACAACCAGTTGGTGAACACTTTGGAATCACCTGCAAGGCTTGCTGGAACCACCTGCTAGTCATGCCAAAATCACCTGCCAACTATGCCAGAACCGCTTTGCGGACACTGCGGAAAGACCTGTCGGGCCGGCTGGAACCACATCTCAGACGTGCCAGAAACGTGCTCATGAGATGCTGGAACCACACCCCGAACAGACGGATACCACCTGCCAGAACCGCCTGAACCACCTGCTGAGCACGCTGGAGCCACCTGCTCGACTCGCCGGAACCACCTACCTGACATGACAAAATCACCAGCCGGGTATGCCAGAACCACTTGGCGGACACTCCGGAATCATCTGCCAAACATGCCAGAACCAGCTCTCAGACACACCAGAACCACGTGCCGGAGACGCCGGAAGCACCTGCCGAGCATGCCGGAGCCACCTGCTCGACTCGCCAGAAACACCTGCGGACACGCCAAAATCACCTGCCGGGTACGCAAGAACCACCTGGCGGACACTCCGAAATCACCTGTCGCGCATGCCGGAACCACCTCTCAGACGTGCCGGAAGCACGTGCATGAGATGCTGGAACCAAACCCCGAACAGACGGTAAACACCTGCCAGACCCGTCTGAACAACCTGCCGAGCACGCCAGAGCCACCTGCTCGACTCGCCAGAACCACACACCTGACATGCCCAAATCACCAGCCGGGTATGCCAGAACCACTTGGCGGACACTCCGGAATCATCTGCCGGACATGCCGGAACCAGCTCTCAGACACACCAGAACCAAGTGCCGGAGACGCCGGAAGCACCTGCCGAGCATGCCGGAGCCACCTGCTCGACTCGCCAGAAACACCTGCCGGACACGCCAAAATCACCTGCCGGGTATGCCAGAACCACCTGGCGGACACTACGGAATCACCTGTCGCGCATGACGGAACCACCTCTCAGACGTGCCGGAAGCACGTGCCAGACACGCCGGAAACACCTACCGGACAGACTGGAACCACCTGCCAAGAACGCCGGAGCCACCTGTTCGACTCGCTGGAACCACCTGCCGGACAGGCCAATATCAACTGCTGGCTATGCCAGAACCACCTGGGGGACAGTCCGGGATCACCTGCCAGCCATGGCGGAACGACCTCTCAGACGTTCCAGAACCACCTGCCGGAGAAGCTTGAAACACGTCCTGGACAGACTGGAAACACGTGACGGCCATGCCTGAACCACCTGCTGAGCACGGCGGAACAACCTGCCAGACACGCCAAAATCACCTGCGGGCTACGCCAGAACCACTTGGACGACTCTCCGAAATGACCTGCCGGGCATGCAGGAACCACCTCTCAGACATGCCAGAACCCCGTGCCAATGAGCCCGGAAGCACCAGACGAGCACGCCGGAACCACCTGCTCGACTCGCCAGAACCACCTGCCGATCACGCAAAAATCACCTGCCGGCTACGCCACAACCAGTTGGTGAACACTTTGGAATCACCTGCCAGGCTTGCTGGAACCACCTGCTAGTCATGCCAAAATCACCTGCCAACTACGCCAGAACCGCTTGGCGGACACTGCGGAAACACCTGTCGGGCCGGCTGGAACCACATCTCAGACGTGCCAGAAACGTGTTCATGAGATGCTGGAACCACATCCCGAACAGACGGATACCACCTGCCAGAACCGCCTGAACCACCTGCTGAGCACGCTGGAGCCACCTGCTCGACTCGCCGGAACCACCTACCTGACATGACAAAATCACCAGCCGGGTATGCCAGAACCACTTGGCGGACACTCCGGAATAATCTGCCGGACATGCCGGAACCAGCTCTCAGACACACCAGAACCACGTGCCGGAGACGCCGGAAGCACCTGCCGAGCATGCCGGAGCCACCTGCTCGACTCGCCAGAAACACCTGCGGACACGCCAAAATCACCTGCCGGGTATGCCAGAACCACCTGGCGGACACTCCGAAATCACCTGTCGCGCATGCCGGAACCACCTCTCAGACGTGCCGGAAGCACGTGCCGGACACGCCGGAATCACCTACCGGACACACCGGAACCACCTGCCGAGCACGCCGGAGCCACCTGTACGACTGGCTGGAACCACCTGCCGGACAGGCCAATATTAACTGCTGGCTATGCCAGAACCACCTGGGCGACAGTCCGGAATCACCTGCCAGCCATGGCGGAACCACCTCTCAGACGTATCAGAACCACCTGCCGGAGAAGCTGGAAACACGTCCTGGACAGTCTGGAACCACCTGCCGGCCAAGCCTGAACCACCTGCCAAGCACAACGGAACAACCTGCCAGACACGCCAAAATCACCTGCGTGTTATGCCAGAACCACTTGGAGGACTCTCTGGGATGACCTGCCGGGCATGCCGGAACCACCTGTCAGACGTGCCAGAACCATGGGGCGGACAGTCCGGAATCACCTGTTGGGCATGCGCAACCACCTCTGAGACGTACCAGAACCAAATGCCGTGCAGGCTGGAACCACCTACCGGACAGACCGGAATCACCTTTCGGGCATGCCGGAACCACCTGTCAGATGTGCCAGAAACACGTGCCGGAGACGCCGGAAGCACCAGCCGAGCACGCCGGAACCACCTGCTCGACTCCCCAGAACCACCTGCCGGACACGCAAAAATCACCTGCCGGCTACGCCACAACCAGTTGGGGAACACTTCGGAATCACCTGCCGGGCTTGCTGGAACCACCTGCCGGTCATGCCAAAATCACCTGCCAACTACGCCAGTACCACTTGGCGGACACTGTGGAAACACCTGTCGGGCCGGCCGGAACCACATCTCAGACGTGCCAGAACCATGTGCATGAGATGCTGGAACCACACCCCGAACAGACGGAAAACACCTGCCAGAACCGCCTGAACCACCTGCTGAGCACGCTGGAGCCACCTGCTCGACTCGCCGGAACCACCTACCTGACATGACAAAATCACCAGCCGGGTATGCCAGAACCACTTGGCGGACACTCCGGAATCATCTGCCAAACATGCCAGAACCAGCTCTCAGACACACCAGAACCACGTGCCGGAGACGCCGGAAGCACCTGCCGAGCATGCCGGAGCCACCTGCTCGACTCGCCAGAAACACCTGCGGACACGCCAAAATCACCTGCCGGGTACGCAAGAACCACCTGGCGGACACTCCGAAATCACCTGTCGCGCATGCCGGAACCACCTCTCAGACGTGCCGGAAGCACGTGCATGAGATGCTGGAACCAAACCCCGAACAGACGGTAAACACCTGCCAGACCCGTCTGAACAACCTGCCGAGCACGCCAGAGCCACCTGCTCGACTCGCCAGAACCACACACCTGACATGCCCAAATCACCAGCCGGGTATGCCAGAACCACTTGGCGGACACTCCGGAATCATCTGCCGGACATGCCGGAACCAGCTCTCAGACACACCAGAACCAAGTGCCGGAGACGCCGGAAGCACCTGCCGAGCATGCCGGAGCCACCTGCTCGACTCGCCAGAAACACCTGCCGGACACGCCAAAATCACCTGCCGGGTATGCCAGAACCACCTGGCGGACACTACGGAATCACCTGTCGCGCATGACGGAACCACCTCTCAGACGTGCCGGAAGCACGTGCCAGACACGCCGGAAACACCTACCGGACAGACTGGAACCACCTGCCAAGAACGCCGGAGCCACCTGTTCGACTCGCTGGAACCACCTGCCGGACAGGCCAATATCAACTGCTGGCTATGCCAGAACCACCTGGGGGACAGTCCGGGATCACCTGCCAGCCA
Source organism: Equus przewalskii (assembly GCF_037783145.1). NCBI lineage: Eukaryota > Metazoa > Chordata > Mammalia > Perissodactyla > Equidae > Equus > Equus przewalskii. The sequence goes on from NW_027227120.1 coordinate 5,557, forward strand.
TGGCGGAACGACCTCTCAGACGTTCCAGAACCACCTGCCGGAGAAGCTTGAAACACGTCCTGGACAGACTGGAAACACGTGACGGCCATGCCTGAACCACCTGCTGAGCACGGCGGAACAACCTGCCAGACACGCCAAAATCACCTGCGGGCTACGCCAGAACCACTTGGACGACTCTCCGAAATGACCTGCCGGGCATGCAGGAACCACCTCTCAGACATGCCAGAACCCCGTGCCAATGAGCCCGGAAGCACCAGACGAGCACGCCGGAACCACCTGCTCGACTCGCCAGAACCACCTGCCGATCACGCAAAAATCACCTGCCGGCTACGCCACAACCAGTTGGTGAACACTTTGGAATCACCTGCCAGGCTTGCTGGAACCACCTGCTAGTCATGCCAAAATCACCTGCCAACTACGCCAGAACCGCTTGGCGGACACTGCGGAAACACCTGTCGGGCCGGCTGGAACCACATCTCAGACGTGCCAGAAACGTGTTCATGAGATGCTGGAACCACATCCCGAACAGACGGATACCACCTGCCAGAACCGCCTGAACCACCTGCTGAGCACGCTGGAGCCACCTGCTCGACTCGCCGGAACCACCTACCTGACATGACAAAATCACCAGCCGGGTATGCCAGAACCACTTGGCGGACACTCCGGAATAATCTGCCGGACATGCCGGAACCAGCTCTCAGACACACCAGAACCACGTGCCGGAGACGCCGGAAGCACCTGCCGAGCATGCCGGAGCCACCTGCTCGACTCGCCAGAAACACCTGCGGACACGCCAAAATCACCTGCCGGGTATGCCAGAACCACCTGGCGGACACTCCGAAATCACCTGTCGCGCATGCCGGAACCACCTCTCAGACGTGCCGGAAGCACGTGCCGGACACGCCGGAATCACCTACCGGACACACCGGAACCACCTGCCGAGCACGCCGGAGCCACCTGTACGACTGGCTGGAACCACCTGCCGGACAGGCCAATATTAACTGCTGGCTATGCCAGAACCACCTGGGCGACAGTCCGGAATCACCTGCCAGCCATGGCGGAACCACCTCTCAGACGTATCAGAACCACCTGCCGGAGAAGCTGGAAACACGTCCTGGACAGTCTGGAACCACCTGCCGGCCAAGCCTGAACCACCTGCCAAGCACAACGGAACAACCTGCCAGACACGCCAAAATCACCTGCGTGTTATGCCAGAACCACTTGGAGGACTCTCTGGGATGACCTGCCGGGCATGCCGGAACCACCTGTCAGACGTGCCAGAACCATGGGGCGGACAGTCCGGAATCACCTGTTGGGCATGCGCAACCACCTCTGAGACGTACCAGAACCAAATGCCGTGCAGGCTGGAACCACCTACCGGACAGACCGGAATCACCTTTCGGGCATGCCGGAACCACCTGTCAGATGTGCCAGAAACACGTGCCGGAGACGCCGGAAGCACCAGCCGAGCACGCCGGAACCACCTGCTCGACTCCCCAGAACCACCTGCCGGACACGCAAAAATCACCTGCCGGCTACGCCACAACCAGTTGGGGAACACTTCGGAATCACCTGCCGGGCTTGCTGGAACCACCTGCCGGTCATGCCAAAATCACCTGCCAACTACGCCAGTACCACTTGGCGGACACTGTGGAAACACCTGTCGGGCCGGCCGGAACCACATCTCAGACGTGCCAGAACCATGTGCATGAGATGCTGGAACCACACCCCGAACAGACGGAAAACACCTGCCAGACCCGTCTGAACAACCTGCCGAGCACGCCGGAGCCACCTGCTTGACTCGCCGGAACCACCTACCTGACATGCCCAAACCACCAGCCGGGTATGCCAGAACCACTTGGCGGACACTCCGGAATCATCTGCCGGACATGCCGGAACCAGCTCTCAGATACACCAGAACCACGTGCCGGAGACGCTGGAAGCACCTGCCGAGCATGCCGGAGCCACCTGCTCGACTCGCCAGAAACACCTACCGGACATGCCAAAATCACCTGCCGGGTACGCCAGAACCACCTGGCGGACACTACTGAATCACCTGCCGCGCATGCCGGAACCACCTCTCAGACGTGCCGGAAGCACGTGCCAGACACGCCGGAAACACCTACCGGACAGACCGGAACCACCTGCCAAGAACGCCGGAGCCACCTGTTCGACTCGCTGGAACCACCTGCCGGACAGGCCAATATCAACTCCTGGCTATGCCAGAACCACCTGGGGGACGGTCCGGGATCACCTGACAGCCATGGCGGAACCACCTCTCAGACGTTCCAGAGCCACCTGCCGGAGAAGCTGGAAACACGTCCTGGACAGACTGGAACCACGTGACGGCCATGCCTGAACCACCTGCAGAGCACGGCGGAACCACCTGCCGGAGACGCCAAAATCACCTGCGGGCTACACCAGAACCACTTGGAGGACTCTCCGAAATGACCTGCCGGGCATGTTGGAACCACCTCTCAGACGTGCCAGAAGCACGTGGCGGACAGTCCGGAATCACCTGTTGGGCATACGCAACCACCTCTGAGACTTCCCAGAAACACGTGCCGTGCACGCCGGAACCACCTACCGGACAGACCGGAATCAAATTTTGGGCATGCCGGAACCACCAGTCAGATGTGCCAGAAACACGTGCCGGAGACGCCGGAAGCACCTGCCGAGCACGTCGCAACCACCTGCTCAACTCGCCTGAACCACCTGCCGGACACGCCAAAATCACCTGCCCGCTACACCAGCACCACTTCGGGGACAAGCCGGAATCACGTGAGGGGCATGCTGGCACAGCATCTCAGACTGAACCTCGTGCCGGACACCACAGAACCACCTGCCGGACAGACCGGAACCACCTGCCGCACACGCCAGAACCACCGGCTCGACCAGCCGGAACGACCGCTGGACATGCAAAATCACCTGCCGGCTACGCCGGAAACACTTGGCGAACACTCCGGAATCACCTGCCAGGCATGCCGGAACCACCTCTCAGATATGCCAGAACCACGTGCCAATGACCCCGGAAGCACCTGCCGAGCACGCCGGAACCACCTGCTCGACTCGCCAGAACCACCTGCCGGACACGCAAAAATCACCTGCCGGCTACGCCACAACCAGTTGGGGAACACTTCGGAATCACCTGCCGGGCTTGCTGGAACCACCTGCCGGTCATGCCAAAATCACCTGCCAACTACGCCAGTACCACTTGGCGGACACTGTGGAAACACCTGTCGGGCCAGCCGGAACCACATCTCACACGTGCCAGAACCATGTGCATGAGATGCTGGAACCACACCCCGAACAGAGGGAAAACACCTGCCAGACCCGTCTGAACAACCTGCCGAGCACGCCGAGCCCCCTGGTCGACTCGCCGGAACTACCTACCTGACATGCCCAAATCACCCGCCGGGTATGCCAGAATCACTTGGCGGACACTCCGGAATCATCTGCCGGACATGCCGGTACCAGCTCTCAGACACAAGAGAACCACGTGCCGGAGACGCCAGAAGCACCTGCCGAGCATGCGGGAGCCACCTGCTCGACTCGCCAGAAACACCTGCCGGACACGCCAAAATCACCTGCCGGGTACGCCAGAACCACCTGGCGGACACTCCGAAACCACCTGTCGCGCATGCCGGAACCACCTCTCAGACGTGCCGGAAGGACGTTTCGGACACGCCGGAATCACCTACCGGACAGACCGGAACCACCTGCCGAGCACGCCGGAGCCACCTGTTCGACTCGCTGGAACCACCTGCCGGACAGGCCAATATCAACTGCTGGCTATGCCAGAACCACCTGGGGGACGGTCCGGAATCACCTGCCAGCCATGGCGGAACAACCTCTCACACGTACCAGAACCACCTGCCGGAGAAGCTGGAAACACGTCCTGGACAGTCTGGAACCACCTGCCAGCCAAGCCTGAACCACCTGCCAAGCACAACGGAACAACCTGCCAGACACGCCAAAATCACCTGGGTGTTATGCCAGAACCACTTGGAGGACTCTCTGGGATGACCTGCCGGGCATGCCGGAACCACCTCTCAGACGTGCCAGAGCCATGTGGCGGACAGTCCGGAATCACCAGTTGGGCATGCGCAACCACCTCTGAGACGTACCAGAACCACATGCCGTGCAGGCTGGAACCACCTACCGGACAGACCGGAATCACCTTTCGGGCATGCCGGAACCACCTGTCAGATGTGCCAGAAACACGTGCCGGAGACGCCGGAAGCACCTGCCAAGCACGTTGGAACCACCTGCTCAACTCGCCTGAACCACCTGCCGGACATGCCAAAATCACCTGCCGACTATGCCAGAACCACTTGGCGAACACTCCGGAATCACTTGCCGGGCATGCAGGAACCACCTCTCAGACATGCCAGAACCCCGTGCCAATGACCCCGGAAGCACCAGCCGAGCACGCCGGAACCACCTGCTCGACTCGCCAGAACCACCTGCCGGACACGCAAAAATCACCTGCCGGCTACGCCACAACCAGTTGTGGAACACTTCGGAATCACCTGCCGGGCTTGCTGGAAACACCTGCCGGTCATGCCAAAATCACCTGCCAACTACGCCAGTACCACTTGGCGGACACTGTGGAAACACCTGTCGGGCCGGCCGGAACCACATCTCAGACGTGCCAGAACCATGTGCATGAGATGCTGGAACCACACCCCGAACAGACGGAAAACACCTGCCAGACCCGTCTGAACAACGTGCCGAGCACGCCGGAGCCACCTGCTCGACTCGCCGGAACCACCTACCTGACATGCCCAAATCACCAGCCGGGTATGCCAGAACCACTTGGCGGACACTCCGGAATCATCTGCCGGACATGCCGGAACCAGCTCTCAGACACACCAGAACCACGTGCCGGAGACGCCGGAAGCACCTGCCGAGCATGCCGGAGCCACCTGCTCGACTCGCCAGAAACACCTGCCGGACACGCCAAAATCACCTGCCGGGTATGCCAGAACCACCTGGCGGACACTCCGGAATCACCTGCCGCGCATGCCGGAACCACCTCTCAGACGTGCCGGAAGCACGTGCCAGACACGCCGGAAACACCTACGGGACAGACCGGAACCACCTGCCAAGAACGCCGGAGCCACCTGTTCGACTCGCTGGAACCACCTGCCGGACAGGCCAATATCAACTGCTGGCTATGCCAGAACCACCTGGGGGACGGTCCGGGATCACCTGCCAGCCATGGCGGAACCACCTCTCAGACGTACAAGAACCACCTGCCGGAGAAGCTGGAATCACGTCCTGGACAGACTGGAACCACGTGACGGCCATGCCTGAACCACCTGCCGAGCACGGCGGAACCACCTGCCGGACACACCAAAATCACCTGCGGGCTACGCCAGAACCACTTGGACGACTCTCTGAAATCACCTGCCGGGCATGTTGGAACCACCTCTCAGACGTGCCAGAAGCACGTGGCGGACAGTCCGGAATCACCTGTTGGGCATACGCAACCACCTCTGAGACGTACCAGAACCACGTGCCGTGCACGCCGGAACCACCTACCGGACAGACCGGAATCCACTTTTGGGCATGCCGGAACCACCAGTCAGATGTGCCAGAAACACGTGCCGGAGACGCCGGAAGCACCTGCCGAGCACGTCGCAACCACCTGCTCAACTCGCCTGAACCACCTGCCGGACACGCCAAAATCACCTGCCCGCTACACCAGCACCACTTCGGGGACAAGCCGGAATCACGTGAGGGGCATGCCGGCACAGCCTCTCAGACTGAACCTCGTGCCGGACACCACAGAACCACCTGCCGGACAGGCCGGAACCACCTGCCGGACACGCCGGAACCACCGGCTCGACCCGCCGGAACGACCGCTGGACATGCAAAATCACCTGCCGGCTACGCCGCAAACACTTGGCGAACACTCCGGAATCACCTGCCGGGCATGCCGGAACCACCTCTCAGATATGCCAGAACCACGTGCCAATGACCCCGGAAGCACCTGCCGAGCACGCCGGAACCACCTGCTCGACTCGCCAGAACCACCTGCCGGACACGCAAAAATCACCTGCCGGCTACGCCACAACCAGTTGGGGAACACTTCGGAATCACCTGCCGGGCTTGCTGGAACCACCTGCCGGTCATGCCAAAATCACCTGCCAACTACGCCAGAACCACTCGGCGGACACTGTGGAAACACCTGTCGGGCCGGCCGGAACCACATCTCACACGTGCCAGAACCATGTGCATGAGATGCTGGAACCACACCCCGAACAGACGGAAAACACCTGCCAGACCCGTCTGAACAACCTGCCGAGCACGCCGGAGCCACCTGCTCGACTCGCAGGAACCACCTACCTGACATGCCCAAATCACCAGCCGGGTATGCCAGAACCACTTGGCGGACACTCCGGAATCATCTGCCGGACATGCCGGAACCAGCTCTCAGACACACCAGAACCACGTGCCGGAGACGCCGGAAGCACCTGCCGAGCATGCCGGAGCCACCTGCTCGACTCGCCAGAAACACCTGCCGGACACGCCAAAATCACCTGCCGGGTACGCCAGAACCACCTGCCGGACACTCCGAAATCACCTGTCGTGCATGCCGGAACCACCTCTCAGACGTGCCAGAACCCCGTGCCAATGACCCCGGAAGCACCAGCCGAGCACGCCGGAACCACCTGCTCGACTCGCCAGAACCACCTGCCGATCACGCAAAAATCACCTGCCGGCTACGCCACAACCAGTTGGTGAAGACTTTGGAATCACCTGCCAGGCTTTCTGGAACCACCTGCCAGTCATGCCAAAATCACCTGCCAACTACGCCAGAACCGCTTGGCGGACACTGCGGAAACACCTGTCGGGCCGGCTGGAACCACATCTCAGACGTGCCAGAAACGTGTTCATGAGATGCTGGAACCACAACCCGAACAGACGGATACCACCTGCCAGAACCGCCTGAACCACCTGCTGAGCACGCCGGAACCACCTGCTCGACTCGCCAGAACCACCTGCCGGACACGCAAAAATCACCTGCCGGCTACGCCACAACCAGTTGGGGAACACTTCGGAATCACCTGCCAGGCTTGCTGGAACCACCTGCCGGTCATGCCAAAATCACCTGCCAACTACGCCAGTACCACTTGGCGGACACTGTGGAAACACCTGTCGGGCCGGCCGGAACCACATCTCAGACGTGCCAGAACCATGTGCATGAGATGCTGGAACCACACCCCGAACAGACGGAAAACACCTGCCAGACCCGTCTGAACAACCTGCCGAGCACGCCGGAGCCACCTGCTCGACTCACCAAAACCACCTACCTGACATGATCAAATCACCAGCCAGGTATGCCAGAACCACTTGGTGGACACTCCGGAATCATCCGCCGGACATGCCGGAACCAGCTCTCAGACACACCAGAACCACGTGCCGGAGACGCCGGAAGCACCTGCCGAGCATGCCGGAGACACCTGCTCGACTCGCCAGAAACACCTGCCGGACACGCCAAAATCACCTGCCGGGTACGCCAGAACCACCTGCCGGACACTCCGAAATCTCCTGTCGCGCATGCCGGAACCACCTCTCAGACGTGCCGGAAGCACGTGCCGGACATGCCGGAATCACCTACCGGACAGACCGGAACCACCTGCCGAGCACGCCGGAGCCACCTGTTCGACTCGCCGGAACCACCAGCCGGACAGGCCAATATCAACTGCTGGCTATGCCAGAACCACCTGGGGGACGGTCCGGAATCACCTGCCAGCCATGGCGGAACCACCTCTCAGACGTACCAGAACCAACTGCCGGAGAAGCTGGAAACACGTCCTGGACAGTCTGGAACCACCTGCCGGCCAAGCCTGAACCACCTGCCGAGCACAACGGAACAACCTGCCAGACACGCCAAAATCACCTGCGTGTTATGCCAGAACCACTTGGACGACTCTCTGGGATGACCTGCCGGGCATGCCGGAACCACCTCTCAGACGTGCCAGAACCATGTGGCGGACAGTCCGGAATCACCTGTTGGGCATGCGCAACCACCTCTGAGACGTACCAGAACCACATGCCGTGCAGGCTGGAACCACCTACCGGACAGACCGGAATCACCTTTCGGGCATGCCGGAACCACCTGTCAGATGTGCCAGAAACACGTGCCGGAGACGCCGGAAGCACCTGCCAAGCACATGGAACCACCTGCTCAACTCGCCTGAACCACCTGCCGGACATGCCAAAATCACCTGCCGACTATGCCAGAACCACTTGGCGAACACTCCGGAATCACTTGCCGGGCATGCAGGAACCACCTCTCAGACATGCCAGAACCCCGTGCCAATGACACCGGAAGCACCAGCCGAGCACGCCGGAACCACCTGCTCGAATCTCCGGAACCACGTACCTGACATGCCCAAATCACCAGCCGGGTATGCCAGAAGCACTTGGCGGACACTCCGGAATCATCTGCCGGACATGCCGGAACCAGCTCTCAGACACACCAGAAACACGTGCAGGAGACACCGGAAGCACCTGCCGAGCATGCCGGAGCCACCTGCTCGACTCGCAAGAAACACATGCCGGACACGCCAAAATCACCTGCCGGGTACGACAGAACCACCTGGCGGACACTACGGAATCACCTGTCGTGCATGCCGGAACCACCTCTCAGACGTGCCGGATCATGTGCCGGACACGCCGGAATCACCTACCGGACAGACCGGAACCACCTGCCGAGCACGCCGGAGCCACCTGTTCGACTCGCTGGAACCACCTGCCGGACAGGCCAATATCAACTGCTGGCTATGCCAGAACCACCTGGGGGACGGTCCGGAATCACCTGCCAGCCATGGCGGAACCACCTCTCAGACGTACCAGAACCACCTGCCGGAGAAGCTGGAAACACGTCCTGGAGAGACTGGAACCACGGGAAGGCCATGCCTCAACCACATGCTGAGCACGGCGGAACCACCTGCCGGACACGCCAAAATCAACTGCGGGCTACGCCAGAACCACTTGGACGACTCTCCGAAATGACCTGCCGGGCATGTTGGAACCACCTCTCAGACGTGCCAGAAGCACGTGGCGGACAGTCCGGAATCACCTGTTGGGCATACGCAACCACCTCTGACACGTACCAGAACCACGTGCCGTGCACGCTGGAACCACCTACCGGACAGATCGGAATCAACTATTGGGCATGCCGGAACCACCAGTCAGATGTGCCAGAAACACGTGCCGGAGACGCCGGAAACACCTGCCGAGCATGTCGCAAGCACCTGCTCAACTCGCCTGAACCACCTGCCGGACACGCCAAAATCACCTGCCCGCTACACCAGCACCACTTCGGGGACATGCCGGAATCACGTGAGGGGCATGCCGGCACAGCCTCTCAGACTGAACCTCGTGCCGGACAGACCGGAACCACCTGCCGGACACGCCGGAACCACCGGCTCGACCCGCCGGAACGACCGCTGGACATGCAAAATCACCTGCCGGCTACGCCGGAAACACTTGGCGAACACTCCGGAATCACCTGCCGGGCATGCCGGAACCACCTCTCAGATATGCCAGAACCACGTGCCAATGACCCCGGAAGCACCAGCCGAGCATGCCGGAACCAACTGCTCGACTCGCCAGAACCACCTGCCGGACACGCAAAAATCACCTGCCGGCTACGCCACAACCAGTTGGGGGACACTTCGGAATCACCTGCCGGGCTTGCTGGAACCACCTGCCGGTCATGCCAAAATCACCTGCCAACTACGCCAGTACCACTTGGCGGACACTGTGGAAACACCTGTCGGGCCGGCCGGAACCACATCTCAGACGTGCCAGAACCATGTGCATGAGATGCTGGAACCACACCCCGAACAGACGGAAAACACCTGCCAGACCCGTCTGAACAACCTTCCGAGCACGCCGGAGCCACCTGCTCGACTCGCCGGAACCACCTACCTGACATGCCCAAATCACCAGCCGGGTATGCCAGAACCACTTGGCGGACACTCCGGAATCATCTGCCGGACATGCCGGAACCAGTTCTCAGACACACAAGAACCAAGTGCCGGAGACGCCGGAAGCACCTGCCGAGCATGCCGGAGCCACCTGCTCGACTCGCTAGAAACACCTGCCGGACACGCCAAAATCACCTGCCGGGTACGCCAGAACCACCTGGCGGACACTCCGAAACCACCTGTCGTGCATGCCGGAACCACCTCTCAGACGTGCCGGAAGCACGTGCCGGTCACGCCGGAATCACCTACCGGACAGACCGGAACCACCTGCCGAGCACGCCGGATCCACCTGTTCGACTCGCTGGAACCACCTGCCGGACAGGCCAATATCAACTGCTGGCTATGCCAGAACCACCTGGGGGACGGTCCGGAATCACCTGCCAGCCATGGCGGAACCACCTCTCACACGTACCAGAACCACCTGCCGGAGAAGCTGGAAACACGTCCTGGGCAGTCTGGAACCACCTGCCGGCCAAGCCTGAACCACCTGCCAAGCACAACGGAACAACCTGCCAGACACGCCAAAATCACCTGCGTGTTATGCCAGAACCACTTGGAGGACTCTCTGGGATGACCTGCCGGGCATGCCGGAACCACCTCTCAGACGTGCCAGAACCATGTGGCGGACAGTCCGGAATCACCTGTTGGGCATGCGCAACCACCTCTGAGACGTACCAGAACCACATGCCGTGCAGGCTGGAACCACCTACCGGACAGACCGGAATCACCTTTCGGGCATGCCGGAACCACCTGTCAGATGTGCCAGAAACACGTGCCGGAGACGCCGGAAGCACCTGCCAAGCACGTTGGAACCACCTGCTCAACTCGCCTGAACCACCTGCCGGACATGCCAAAATCACCTGCCGACTATGCCAGAACCACTTGGCGAACACTCCGGAATCACTTGCCGGGCATGCAGGAACCACCTCTCAGACATGCCAGAACCCCGTGCCAATGACCCCGGAAGCACCAGCCGAGCACGCCGGAACCACCTGCTCGACTCGCCAGAACCACCTGCCGATCACGCAAAAATCACCTGCCGGCTACGCCACAACCAGTTGGTGAAGACTTTGGAATCACCTGCCAGGCTTGCTGGAACCACCTGCCAGTCATGCCAAAATCACCTGCCAACTACGCCAGAACCGCTTGGCGGACACTGCGGAAACACCTGTCGGGCCGGCTGGAACCACATCTCAGACGTGCCAGAAACGTGTTCATGAGATGCTGGAACCACACCCCGAACAGACGGATACCACCTGACAGAACCGCCTGAACCACCTGCTGAGCACGCCGCAACCACCTGCTCGAGTCACCGGTACCACCTCCCTGACACGCCAAACTCACCTGCTGGGTATGCCAGAACCACTTGGCGGACACTCCGGAATCATCTGCCGGACATGCCGGAACCAGATCTCAGACACACCAGAACCAAGTGCCGGAGACGCCGGAAGCACCTGCTGAGCATGCCAGAGCCACCTGCTCGACTCGCCAGAAACACCTGCCGGACACGCCAAAATCACCTGCCGGGTACGCCAGAACCACCTGGCGGACACTACGGAATCACCTGTCGCGCATGCCGGAACCACCTCTCAGACGTGCCGGAAGCACGTGCCGGACACGCCGGAAACACCTACCGGACAGACCGGAACAACCTGCCGAGCACGCCGGAGCCACCTGTTCGACTCGCTGGAACTACCTGCCGGACAGCCCAATATCAAATTCTGGCTATGCCAGAACCACCTGGGGGACGGTCTGGAATCACCTGCCAGCCATGGCGGAACCACCTCTCAGACGTACCAGAACCACCTGCCGGAGATGCTGGAAACACGTCCTGGACAGTCTGGAACCACCTGCCGGCCAAGCCTGAACCACCTGCCAAGCACAACGGAACAACCTGCCAGACACGCCAAAATCACCTGCGTGTTATGCCAGAACCACTTGGAGGACTCTCTGGGATGACCTGCCGGGCATGCCGGAACCACCTCTCAGACGTGCCAGAACCATGTGGCGGACAGTCCGGAATCACCTGTTGGGCATGCGCAACCACATCTGAGACGTACCAGAACCACATGCCGTGCCGGCTGGAACCACCTACCGGACAGACCGGAATCACCTTTCGGGCATGCCGGAACCACCTGTCAGATGTGCCAGAAACACGTGCCGGAGACGCCGGAAGCACCTGCCAAGCACGTTGGAACCACCTGCTCAACTCGCCTGAAACACCTGCCGGACATGCCAAAATCACCTGCCGACTATGCCAGAACCACTTGGCGAACCCTCTGGAATCACTTGCCGGGCATGCAGGAACCACCTCTCAGACATGCCAGAACCCCGTGCCAATGACCCCGGAAGCACCAGCCGAGCACGCCGGAACCACCTGCTCGACTCGCCAGAACCACCTGCCGATCAGGCAAAAATCACCTGCCGGCTACGCCAGAATCGCTTGGCGGACACTGCAGAAACACCTGTCGGGCCGGCTGGAACCACATCTCAGATGTGCCAGAAACGTGTTCATGAGATGCTGGAACCACACCCCGAAAAGACGGATACCACCTGCCAGAACCGCCTGAACAACCTGCTGAGCACGCCGGAACCACCTGCTCGACTCACCGGTACCACCTCCCTGACACGCCAAAATCACCTGCTGGGTATGCCAGAACTACTTGGTGGACACTCCGGAATCATCTGCCGGACATGCCGGAACCAGCTCTCAGACACACCAGAACCAAGTGCCGGAGACGCCGGAAGCACCTGCCGAGCATGCCGGAGCCACCTGCTCGACTCGCCAGAAACACCTGCCGGACACGCCAAAATCACCTGCCGGGTATGCCAGAACCACCTGGCGGACACTATGGAATCACCTGCCGCACATGCCGGAACCACCTCTCAGACATGCCGGAAGCACGTGCCAGACACGCCGGAAACACCTACCGGACAGACCGGAACCACCTGCCAAGAACGCCGGAGCCACCTGTCCGACTCGCTGGAGCCACCTGCCGGACAGTCCAATATCAACTTCTGGCTATGCCAGAACCACCTGGGGGACAGTCCGGGATCACCTGCCAGCCATGGCGGAACCACCTCTCAGACGTACCAGAACCACCTGCGGGAGAAGCTGGAAACACGTCCTGGACAGACTGGAACCACGTGACGGCCATGCCTGAACCACCTGCCGAGCACGGCGGAACCACCTGCCGGACACGCCAAAATCACCTGCAGGCTACGCCAGAACCACATGGACGACTCTCCGAAATGACCTGCCGGGCATGTTGGAACCACCTCTCAGACGTGCCAGAAGCACGTGGCGGACAGTCCGGAATCACCTGTTGGCCATACGCAACCACCTCTGAGATGTACCAGAACCATGTGCCGTGCACGCCGGAACCACCTACCGGACAGACCGGAATCAACTTTTGGGCATGCCGGAACCACCAGTCAGATGTGCCAGAAACACGAGCCGGAGACGCCGGAACCACCTGCCGAGCATGTCGCAAGCACCTGCTCAACTCGCCTGAACCTCCTGCCGGACACGCCAAAATCACCTGCCCGCTACACCAGCACCACTTCGGGGACATGCCGGAATCACGTGAGGGGCATGCCGGCACAGCCTCTCAGACTGAACCACGTGCCGGACACCACAGAACCACCTGCCGGACAGACCGGAACCACCTGCCGGACACGCCAGAACCACAGGCTCGACCCGCCGGAACGACCGCTGGACATGCAAAATCACCTGCCGGCTACGCCGCAAACACTTGGCGACCACTCTGGAATCACCTGCCGGGCATGCCGGAACCACTTCTCAGATATGCCAGAACCATGTGCCAATGACCCCGGAAGCACCTGCCGAGCACGCCGGAACCACCTGCTCGACTCGCCAGAACCACCTGCTGGACACGCAAAAATCACCTGCCGGCTACGCCACAACCAGTTGGGGAACACTTCGGAATCACCTGCCGGGCTTGCCTGAACCACCTGCTGGTCATGCCAAAATCAACTGCCAACTACGCCAGTACCACTTGGCGGACACTGTGGAAACACCTGTCGGGCCGGCCGGAACCACATCTCAGACGTGCCAGAACCATGTGCATGAGATGCTGGAACCACACCCCGAACAGACGGAAAACACCTGCCAGACCCGTCTGAACAACGTGCCGAGCACGCCGGAGCCACCTGCTCGACTCGCAGGAACCACCTACCTGACATGCCCAAATCACCAGCCGGGTATGCCAGAACCACTTGGCGGACACTCCGGAATCATCTGCCGGACATGCCGGAACCAGCTCTCAGACACACCAGAACCACGTGCCGGAGACGCCGGAAGCACCTGCCGAGCATGCCGGAGCCACCTGCTCGACTCGCCAGAAACACCTGCCGGACACGCCAAAATCACCTGCCGGGTACGCCAGAACCACCTGGCGGACACTGCGAAATCACCTGTCGGGCATGCCGGAACCACCTCTCAGACGTGCCGGAAGCACGTGCCTCACACGCCGGAATCACCTACTGGACAGACCGGAACCACCTGCCGAGCACGCCGGAGCCACCTGTTCGACTCGCTGGAACCACCTGCCGGACAGGCCAATATCAACTGCTGGCTATGCCAGAACCACCTGGGGGACGGTCCGGAATCACCTGAAAGCCATGGCGGAACCACCTCTCAGACGTACCAGAACCACCTGCCGGAGAAGCTGGAAACACGTCCTGGACAGTCTGGAACCACCTGCCGGCCAAGCCTGAACCACCTGCCAAGCACAACGGAACAACCTGCCAGACACGCCAAAATCACCTGCGTGTTATGCCAGAACCACTTGGAGGACTCTCTGGGATGACCTGCCGGGCATGCCGGAACCACCTCTCAGACGTGCCAGAACCATGTGGCGGACAGTCCGGAATCACCTGTTGGGCATGCGCAACCACCTCTGAGACGTACCAGAACCACATGCCGTGCCGGCTGGAACCACCTACCGGACAGACTGGAATCACCTTTCGGGCATGCCGGAACCACCTGTCAGATGTGCCAGAAACACGTGCCGTAGACGCCGGAAGCACCTGCCGAGCACGTCGCAACCACCTGCTCAACTCGCCTGAACCACCTGCCGGACACGCCAAAATCACCTGCCCGCTACACCAGCACCACTTCGGGGACAAGCCGGAATCACGTGAGGGGCCTGCCGGCACAGCCTCTCAGACTGAACCACGCGCCGGACACCACAGAACCACCTGCCGGACAGACCGGAACCAAGTGCCGGACACGCCGGAACCACCGGCTCGACCCGCCGGAACGACCGCTGGACATGCACAATCACCTGCCGGCTACGCTGGAAACACTTGGCGAACACTCCGGAATCACCTGCCGGGCTTGCCGGAACCACCTCTCAGATATGCCAGAACCACGTGCCAATGACCCCGGAGGCACCTGCCGAGCACGCCGGAACCAACTGCTCGACTCGCCAGAACCACCTGCCGGACACGCAAAAATCACCTGCCGGCTACGCCACAACCAGTTGGGGAACACTTCGGAATCACCTGCCGGGCTTGCTGGAACCACCTGCCGGTCATGCCAAAATCACCTGCCAACTACGCCGGTACCACTTGGCGGACACTGTGGAAACACCTGTCGGGCCGGCCGGAACCACATCTCAGACGTGCCAGAACCATGTGCATGAGATGCTGGAACCACACCCCGAACAGACGGAAAACACATGCCAGACCCGTCTGAACAATCTGCCGAGCACGCTGGAGCCACCTGCTCGACTCGCTGGAACCACCTACCTGACATGCCAAAATCACCAGCCGGGTATGCCAGAACCACTTGGCGGACACTCCGGAATCATCTGCCGGACATGCCGGAACCAGCTCTCAGACACACCAGAACCACGTGCCGGAGACGCCGGAAGCACCTGCCGAGCATGCCGGAGCCACCTGCTCGACTCGCCAGAAACACCTGCCAGACACGCCAAAATCAGCTGCCGGGTACGCCAGAACCACCTGGCGGACACTCCGAAACCACCTGTCGTGCATGCCGGAACCACCTCTCAGACGTGCCGGAAGCACGTGCCGGACACGCCGTAATCACCTACCGGACAGACCGGAACCACCTGCCGAGCACGCCGGAGCCACCTGTTCGACTCGCTGGAACCACCTGCCGGACAGGCCAATATCAACTGCTGGCTATGCCAAAACCACCCGGGGGACAGTCCGGAATCACCTGCCAGCCATGGCGGAATCACCTCTCAGACGTACCAGAACCACCTGCCGGAGAAGCTGGAAACACGTCCTGGGCAGTCTGGAACCACCTGCCGGCAAAGCCTGAACCACCTGCCAAGCACAACGGAACAACCTGCCAGACACGCCAAAATCACCTGCGTGTTATGTCAGAACCACTTGG
>NW_027227121.1:0-52941 GCF_037783145.1 Equus przewalskii
GGCCTTCCAGCTCCATCTAAGGTAACCCAGCCAACTCCCACCAGGCCCCTCCTCAATTCCTCCTTCTCTGCCACAACCTCCCGTTTCATCCTGGTGAGATTCACGTCTCCCTCTTTTGTCCTCCAGTGCCCTTCACTGGTGCTTCCATCATGGTGAATACAAGCTCTTTAATAGAAAAATCTCTCTCTGCTCTAGGACACCTTAAGCCCTTGAAGTTAGGGGTGTGCCTCATCCCCCACAGAGCTCGGCACATGGTCTCTGTACAACGTGCATCCACAGAACCGCTCCTTCCACATTTCTGTAGAAAGCGTCTTTCCTTCTGTATAAGAGATACTTGCACACACTGTGAGGAAGGAAAACAAACCCTCCACGCCTTCCTCCACCATCTGACATTCTTTCCCACTTCAGGGCCCTCACCAATAGTGGAGGTTCCCTACACGCCTCAGGTGACCCCTAAGGACAAGGGGGAGACCATCCCCTGACCCTCGAGGAAGACACCACAGGGCCCTGGTTCAGGAGTTTTTGTTACTCATCAACCACTTGTGGAAAAGTCAGGGCTCAACTAGCTGGAAATCAACAATGAAAGAGGGTTTCCCAATACACATCAAGGGAACTCACAGTTTCATCACAGAGAAAAATTAAAATGAGAATAAGCTTGGATGGGATAATAGCAAGACACTCTTAAATGAACAGCACAGGTCCTTTTCTTCAGGCCACAGGTGGATTTTTCACTCTCTCACTCTTCATATAAGCTACCTTCTATATGTGACCAGGCATTATATAAATATTTATGAAAAGAAATGGACTTAGGATAATATTATAGTAATAAGAAAAGGGAAGATATGGGGATTTAACAGTAAAGCTGTAGCATTACCCTGATAATGTCAGGAGTAAAATTACTTAGAAATTTAATTTATGAATGGAATACTATAGTCCACAATTAAAAGTTAAACAGAAAAAATAAGGGAGCCTCCAAAATGGTATGGAAATGACTTTTTTTTCTCAACTAAAAGAAAAACAAAGTCTTCACCATTGACTCAAGGTGGGAAGGAAGCATAGACCCACAACCCCTCCAGGCACATCTCTCCAATTAAGAGCAACCCAAGGTCCTGGAGGTGTTGGTGAGTGGAGAAGGTCCACGGTCAGTGGAGGGGCATGAGCTCCACCAGTCACAGGGCACAGGCCCAGAAAGCCATTGTGGCTGGGGCACCTGAGGAAGACATCTTCCTGTCACCCCTTGAGACAACCTGTTGTCTTCATGTCGTGCTTGGGATTGTTTCCAGACAACATGACAATCCCCCACAGAAACAGTGGGACATGGAGTGGTTTTGCAGCAGAAATTAAGTGGCTGCACTTCACAATGTGCTCCCTACCTCTCTGTGCAGGGTTCTGCAGCCCAGGTCTTTGCAACATTGGTTCGTACGGCCTGTATCCCTCAGGAAGCCTCTTTTGGGACATTATCTCCAATCTGGAATATAGAAAAGGAATGGACTTCAGTAAGAATTACAACACCAAGTCCTTTGCTAGGCACTAAACAGCTTAGCCTTAATACCTCAAAAACACCCTTAAAAAATGTTTTTCAAAATCCCACACCTGTGTTTCAAGTGAGCGGCTTCCCTGCTCTGCTCCACTATCTCCCTCTCCAAAATCCGAGCCTTGATCTGTTGGAGAAAAATACACCCAGCTTCAGTTGTGACAGACTGTGCACAAAGGGAAGGAAGGAAAACAAAACTTACCCAACTATCTTGAGCATTCTTCTCATGCACAGCGATCTGAAAAGCCAACAGGTTAAAAACCCTATGTTAGGGCTTCCAAGGGCCATTGTAACCCTCTGCATTGGGTGCTGAAGGATCCAGGAGCTTTGGGCAGAATGCAGGTTACCTGGTGTCTGAAGGTGGACTCTACTTGCTGCACCTGTTGCCGCATTTGATCAGTTTGTTGCCTATGAGTGACAATTGCTTTCATCAGATAAAGCACAATATTGAGGATGATTTTAAATAATCTGTCCATGTTCCCATTATCCAAACTGTACCCTTATACATATCATCCAATCCTATAAGACACATTTCATGAGGTTACAAAAGTAAGTAGGATCAAAGCGATTGCTGCTTTGTTTCCTTATTTATTATCGAATGCCTGCCAGCTTCTCAGTTGATAGAATTCCCTTGCTGATTCTCAGTATCTCCCTAATTTATCCTGCAGTGAGTACCTTTCATCATACAGCTTGATTCTTCTTTTCCTTCTATCCTGATCATGTTCCTCAGGACTACAACAACTGGGTCTCTAAAGTGGCATGCGCATATTTATTGATGAGATTCGTCTGACACCAAACTGCTTCCCTAAGGTTTCTAACAATTTTTACCTCCTCCAGAAACATTTTTGTGAACCACGTTTCCACACAGTCTGGCCAGCATTAAGGATCAGGAAATTTTTCGGAACTTCATTTTTTTTAAGTTAATATTTTAACTTGACATTTGTAAAACTTAACATTGTTCATTCTTGAGGGAAATCTCTATATAAATGTCTTCTGAACATTTGTTTGTATTTGTATATGAATTGGGTCTCAACATTGTACAAAAGTTTAAATCCAGCAAGGGTGTTATAAGTTGCTGACGGTCAGAAGCTGAACTCACTTGCAGCGCTGCATTTCTTCTGCAGCCAATTTCACCTTCTTTTCTGCTGATGAGAGCTGCTTCTCCTTTTCCACCCTCTCACGTTCTTTCATTCTCAGCTTCCTAAGAGGGGAAAAAAATATGCATTTTCCAGTAGCCCCTGTGACATTTTGCCTTTCTAGCCTCCCAGAAATCTAAAGGGCAGGATTCAAATGTCCCCTCCCATCCTTCCCCACAAATGCGTAGATTGACAAATATAGTGAGAGGAAAGAATTGAAGCCCCTCATCAGAGGACAGAGAAAAATCAAACTCCAGTCTGCTGGCAAGTCTTTGGCAATTCTGAGTTTCTCTTCCCAGTTCTGTTTTCCTAGTCATTAGTAAATAAACTAAACAAATATGAAAAGCACATATGAGATGCGCCATGTGCCCTCCCACGCTTGGTCTCTTGTGACTGGGACAGCGTACGTTCATTTTCTTTCAATGTGGAAACCAGGCCTGACCAGCTCTTCGCAACTAAACACATTAGGATGAAGCAGGAGTTCATGACTTGTCTGACTTCTCCCAGGGAAAGTCCAGAGGCCATGACACAGCCATGGATCCTCCCTGGACATGGTGTAATAACATTGGATAATTAACTACTGGACATTTCTACAGTTCAAGAGTGGAACTCCTGCCACCTACTTCAAAGGTCCTAGTTGAGCAGAACAGAAACTGTTGAATGAAAGGTGATCTGAATTGCCCCATAGTCAGGGTGTTATCTCCTGAAAATGGAAAGCCTTCGAATTGAAGATATTGATCTGCTTTAATAGCAGATTGATTTCATTAACAAATACTTTGATTTCATTGACAGTGAAGGCAGCAAAGGGCAAGGGCTCAAGGCAGATTTGCTGTGTTGCCTTTAAACTACTTTGTTCAAGGTTCTGATTCAAAAGATTCTCAACTTGACGTTGCATTTGCTATGGATCACACACAAAATTAAAAGAGCTCTAGGAAACTGGGACAGAAACACTACAGAGAGAAAGTTCATGTGTTTGTTTCTGGCCAGCCAGGCAACCTTTCAGCAAATGCTGTCTGGACAAGCTATAAAGTAGTGGGTGCATTGTAAGGTGTTGAGGACACAGAGGGAAGCAGGGCACTATCTCCACCCCAAAACATCTCATATGTAATACAAACAAGATGCCAGTGTGGAGATAAAGCCCTACCTCAGGCTTGGGAAGGGATAAGACAAACCTGACTCCTACGGGAATAGAAGAAAAGTTTTACTTTTGAACATGGATGAGTGGGTGTGAAATCCCTCATCTCCCCATGAGAACAACAGGAAACATTGGCCAAAATATGAAAATTCATGATTGCACCAAATTGCTAACAAGCCAGTAGAGAGACATGAAGCCAAGATGGAGAAGAAGGAAGCCCAGGATTATGATCAGCCTGGCATTTGGGGCCACTTTCCCCAGGGTTCATGAACTAATTCCAGAGGGGAGTTTGAGTTGCAAAGAAGCTGAGGAGCGTTTGCACACATCCACGGGCACAGAAGTAAAACAACTGGAGTTCACGGTCACTAAATGAAGGTCATCCCTAGAAAAACCTGCAGGCCTTAGCTGGGTCCCAGGAGATGACACACTAAGAACAAAGGTGGACAGAAAACACACTGGCCTTAGGAGGGATTGAGCCTTCAGTGAATGGTCTGAATTGCTAACTGGATGATTAGGATTCAGTAGTGCTGGCGTCCCTGATCACCCGCCAGATATAAACTCCCAGATTTTCTGCAGCAAGATAACAACAAAATAGCCCTCAATTTTTCTCTAAATATTTTCTACCCAAAGTCTAGGGTTTAATAGGAAATGATAAACATATGGCAGGTCATGACAATATGATGAGATTGAAACCTAGAGTACAATGTAAATTCACCAAGAGGGTTCCAGATAATGAAGTGATTAAAGTTGGTACCAGGACTCATATCCTAAATTAATTACAAACAGGAATCGCTGATAATCAGTTGGAATGGAAAAGAAGATGCAGATAACAAAAATCAAGGCAGAAATGAGAAACACAATTCTGTACTGACTGAATATGGTGAAAATACAGTGATAAATATTGTACGAAATTATAATTATCTACATTGGTCTATACTTTCACTAATACAACACTATTTGTAACTATCAACACTTGAACATCTTACTTGTCTATGACCATCTTGCTTTGTCCAAAGAGTTCATCAGTCACGCCTATGTTCATCTTCAACATTTTTAATTCAGCTTCCTTTTCCACTTTAATAGATCTCAAAGCCTCACAGTTCTCTTTTAGTGTCTTTCTCCCTTCTGTAAAGCATAAAACAATTTTCTTTGTCTGTGTGCACACATTCTCAAGAACTGGGTTGTGATGGGGAGAGGAGAAAGGAGAGAATCCTGAAGGCTAGAAGACATTTTTTACCTTCCCAGTGCAAACTTATTTTTAATATATGGAATTTTCTTCCCAACAATCAACATACCTTCCAGATTACATTCACTAGATGTCGAGGCTTTGTGGTTCGAATCCTTGAATCCTCCACTCATATCTCCTGACTTTAAGACAGATTTGAGAAAAGATATTCAAGAAGCAATGATTGTACAACAATGTGAATGTATCTTACACTACTAAAATGTACACTTGCAAGGGTTAGATGGCAAATATTAGGTGTATTTTACCTCGATTAAAAATAAGAAAATTTAAAAGGAAGTAATGATGTTTAGTTCTCTGATTTATATAACCTATGGGAGGAACTTTTTGTTATCTGCTCCTTCTTGCCCGTAAGCTGAGCATTTTCCTTCTGTACCTGCTGTTCTTCAGACTTCAATTTTGGTTCGCGGACATGAACTTCATTAAGGGGGATTCAAACCTAAAGCCAAACATTCTCACTAATGACTTAGTTTCCAAGAAGAAAAATCTCTAAAACAATAACATATAAATTTAATATTCTAAGACATGACATATTTGTTCTTCATCAAACTTAAGGTGTACAATGAAATTCTTGCAGCAAATCTAGGTAGTTTACTTCTGAAATTCCTGAGGTGTTCATTGAAATATCAACTTTTAAGTTCTCTGTAGATTTTTCTTTTCTGCTATCTACATGCAGGATAGAAACAAAACATGTACTGGATTTCAATAGGAACACCGGACGGTATGCTAAAAAGAAGAAATGCCAACCAGACATACCCCACATCAGCCCCTGTTTCATTAAAAGCGGTTGATCCAGTTTGAGCCAAGGAGAAAAGTCAAACACAGAAATAAATGAGGAACTAAGAGAATAGTAGAAGTCAGAAATATTTCATGGGCACTCCAACTTTCTACTATTGAGACAATGAGATACTTGACTGGGGGACAAGGCAAAAGCAAAGAAGGTCTAAAACCTTGAAGCCAAACGGCTCAAATGAGCAGCTTTTCTTAGTGGAAGGTAAATACTGTCACTAGAATCACTTTGAAAATTCCCTGCTCTGCACTAAGAGGGATAGGACTGTTCAACATGGCTAGACGTCTCTAGTACTCTCTCCTACAATTTCTCAGTTCTATGTTTCTTGGAGGAGAGGAAGTGCTGGATGATATAAAGAAATTACCCAGGGTTGTAAAAACAGAAAAACATTCTTCCTAAGTCCTTAAATTTAAAAAGGCATTGTGGGTATTAGTACTTGGAACAGCAGTGAACAGCATGGAAGAATGCAGGGCTCAATTCACCCCATCAACAAAAAGGCTCAAAATCAAATTATGGTAATAACTTGGTAGCAAAACTCTCACCAAATCCCGATTCTCGTTGTTTCTATCTCTGTCATATTCCAGTTCAGCAAATATCCTTTCAATGATGTCATTAATGTTTTCCAGCATTTTGATGTTTTCCTTCAACAAAACATATAGAGATCAGCAATATTTACTCGTTACTTTTACTTCTGTTTTTAGAGTGTAATCTATGAAAAAGAAGGGATTTTTACCTTAAATTTCCGTGCTTCATCACCGAGAATCTTGTTCTGCCTCTTAGTTTCTTGAGCAAATTTATTTTCTTCATTGAGCTATACAAATAGTAATAAAGAATTCAGAACTCAAAAATACTTATTATAGTGATAGTGAAACTTATTCCCCCATGGGTAAGTCTTTACAGAAATTTAAAAAGTGGTACTTTATATATAAGATGCTTGCTTTGAATTTAGACTGTTATACAACATAATGAAATGTCACACTAGGTTGAAAGAAGGCACAGCAAAATAACTAAACTAGAAGAAAGTGGAGGTACTTCAAGATGAAGCCATGAAAACAAAAATTCAAGGATGATTATACCTTGTGTTCACAAAGAGATAATTTTTTGACCAGTTCTGAATTTTCTTTCAAGTAAGTCTTCATCGTATAAGAACTGTGACGGAAATTAACTAAAAAGAGAGCAAAACCATTTCTAAGATTATTACACAAATGAATAAAATTGAATTACCCCAATGTGTCAACAGCAAAGGCACATTATTGGCACTATGACCATAAATAACATTTTAGCAGGACTATGATCCTGAAGAAAACAAGTTTTAGTTAGTGGCATTTTAAATATAGGAAACAAGTATGGATATAAGAACCCTATTTCAATGAGATTCCTATTTAATCTTTTTTCGAAGATGGGGAAACACAATAAAATGTCTTAGACTAACATCCCATCGTAACCAATATTCTTAGAAAATGTGAACAGTTCAAACAGCCCTGTCATCACCAGAGGGGAAACAGAAAATTCAAGCAACCTATGTACTTACATTCTGTCCTCCAATTATCAAATAAAATAAACAGATCAGTACAATTGCTTTAAAAAACAAAAATTAAAAACCTGGCTTCCTCCAGGTTTTCCCCACTTCCCCACTCGCTTACTAAATATTTCTCTGCAAAATTAAACTCATCCTATTTTCCCTACCCCTGTGATCTGTTCCTCCTCTGGCTCTCTTATCTCAATAGATGGCACCTCCTTCTACATTGTCATTTAGACTCCAACCGGCGAAGAGTAAGATTTTCAAGCGTTAAAAAGCCAATTAGACATCAAAAGTCACTGTCTTTACTCCCAATTGAATTAAAACTCATCAAACACCAGAACTGAGGAAATATTACAAGGAAAACCGAAGCCTAAACTCTTACCTTGATATGTTCGAAGCTTTATCTAGGAGAGGAAGAAACAAAATTAAATATGATGTCAAAACATACTATTAGTAAAAATCTATCATTCTGATAAAATATCAAAATAATAATCCAATGAGGTTATAATCATCATTTTGTTCAGCATAATGATTCATAGGATTAAAAATAAGAGAAAGTTATAATTCCCTGTTTAAGTCATGAAACTTCACAATCATCTCTGATAAAGAGCACATAGGTAAATAACTTATTTTTGAGCAAAAGACCTCTTTATATTCTATTAAATTAACACCAATCTATTTAATTTTGATAATGGATATGGCAAACATTTTTATAAACACAATAATGCTTCATTTATCTGATTGTTATTTTGTCAAACCCAATATCCACACTGAAGTCCAGAATCTGGGATTGTATTAAAAGTCTCCAATAAAAAAGGCAAAAGATCTGTACTCCTAAGATATGCCTCTTTCACTCAATAGAAAGGTTTTCTGAAATCTAACAGAGTTGGCTGTTTGCTGCATTGATAAACAATTACAACACATCAGGTCCTATGATTTTCAAAGACCACTAAATACATAAAGAGGGTCATCAGATGAGAAAGAGAGGGGGAGATGGCTAGAGGAAAGCACAAGCAACAACAGAAATGACAGCTAACATTTTAAGAAAAGGCAAAAAAAGTGCTTCCCAGACCCGAGTCATACCCTGTGGAATTATAGCTCAATAAAATCTAGGCAGGACCTCATTTTAATACCATGGAAAGGCACATTTTATTGACCCCCTAAAACATATTTCCCCTTTGAATAGTTTTAAATGATGATCAGATGCTGAGGCCAGCCCAAATGATATTGCCAAGATACTGGAATATCATTATGGTATCAAAAGACAGTTATAGTGATGTTTTTATAGGAAAATGAATCCATGGAAGGCAAACAAAAAATCACAGATATACCTTTAACTTCACACAATGCGCAGGAATCAGTGCACTTCCCTGTCCCCTGTCACCCAACCCTACAGGGAGGGACAAGTGGGAAGAGGGATGGGCTCACCAAATACTTAATATCTGTGTTTTCTTTTTGAAGGGGAAGGTTTATGAATTGCAGTTTTCTCACTGAAAATATATTGTTGTTTTGCTCAACGAGTTCTTTACTAAAATGGTTAGAGTATTTTACAAAGTCAACTTCCATTTCAAACATTAATTTGTGGTCAGATTAGTAGTCTAAAGGAAGCAAATCAAAGAGCTGGACTCCTGGATCCTGATCCAGCTTGTAAGGAGCTTGGAAATTGTCACTCCTGTCCACATAGCAAGAAAACAGCTGAACAAACTTAAAGTCAAAAGTTCTTCATAGACCTGTCAGAGAACTGAAGTCACAGAGCCAACTGTTGCCTGGAGAATCAGTGAACCAGACTGGCGGATCATACAATCACCACTAATTGGACCAGAAGCCCAAGGTCAGGAATCTCCACAGGAACTAGAACGCCATGGTAGGAAAACACCATAACGGATGAATTCCTGGATGCTCAGCATGAAGAAGCAAGAGATTAAAAAAGGCCCGAGTGCCCAATCTTGAGGGGTTCCCATATTTGTGTGAATTTTATCTCCAGGAGTCCTAACAGGTTCTCACAGGAAATACTGGAGAAAAATCCCCTCATTCTATTGGCAGGAAGGGGGAAAATAGCCATTTAGAAATAAACTCATGGTATTTATTCTTCTTGAAAAGACCTGCATGCAAGAGAAACTACTTTAGCAGAGCCTAAGTGGTATTTTTCCAAAGACTAAGTGACCTAGGTGAAGGGAAGTACCCAGCTCCAGAGCTCTCTCTTCTTCCTGTCTCACCTAAGAGTAAACTCAGCCTAATCCCAGCCAGATAAACGTAAATCCTCAGACTAAAGGCCTATTTACCTCAGTTCTTCTTTTAAACCAGGACATGATACCCAGCTTTCAACAAAACCTTATATGGCAGGCTAAAAGAAAAAACACAGTTTGAACACAGAGAGTAAGCATTAGAATCACACTCAGTATGGCAGAGATGATGGAATTATCAGGCTAAGAATGGAAAACCATGATGATTAACACACTAACAGGTCTGACACAAAATGGAGAAAACAGACAAGAAGAGACAGTGAATACAAGCAGAGAGATGAAAATTCTACGGGCCAAAAGGAAATTCTAGAAATCAAAAACACCATAACAGAAATTAGGAATGCCTTTGATGCATTCATTAACAGACTTGACATAGCTGAGGAAAGAATCATCAAGCTTGAAGAAATGTTAGTAGAAGCTTTAAAAACAGAAATGGAAAGAAAAAATCCCCAAAATAACACACAAAATCAAAGACTAGTGGGACAATTACAAAAGGTGAAACATACACATAATGGGAACCCCGGCAGAAGAAAGGAAAGGAAGAAATATTTGAAGCAATAATGACTGAGAATTTTCCAAAATTAATGATAGTCACCAAACCATAGGTCCAGGAAGCTCAAGGAATTCCAAGCAGGATACACACCAAACAAGAAAAAATGTACACCTAGGCATATACTATTTAAACTACAGAAAAGCAAACACAAAACATTTTGAAAGAAGCCTGGGGTAGGGCAGGGGCACGGGAGTATAACATCCTACCTATAGAGGAACAAGGATAAGAAATACATTCAACTTCTCTTGGGAAACTGTGCAATCAACAAGAAAATAGAATGAAATATTTAAAGTGTTCAAAGAAAGGAACCATCAACCTAGATTTCTGTAGCCAGTGAAATTCTCCTCCAAAACAATACTAAAAAGTAAGGAAAATTATCAGGAATAATGAGTGGCATCATTTTGATGGTAAAGGTGTCAGTTCTCCAAGAAGACATAAAATCCCTAATATGTATGTATTAACAACAGCGTGTCAAAATACATGAGGCAAAAACTGACAGAATTTCCTGGAGAAATAGGAGAATCCACTATCACAGCTGGAGACTTCAAAACCCTCTATCACTCAATGACAGACCCAACTTACAGAAATAAGATGTTGTTCAGTTCAGCTGTATTCTTACTGAATTTCTGTTGAACTGAACAACACCTTCAATCAACTGGATCTGCTGACATCTGTAGAAGACTTCAAGAGCAGAATATACTTTATTTTCAAGCTCACATAGAACATTCACCCAGATACACCATATTCAGGACCATAAAATTCATAAGAAATTTAAAGTAAAAGAAATCAGAGAAACTATGTTCTCAGACCACAATGGAGTTAAACTAGAAATCAGTGAAAGAAAGGCAGTTGGAAAACCACAAAAAAATTGGAGACTAAACACCACACTTCTAAAGAACACATAGGTCAAAGAAGCATCTCAATAGAAATTTAAAAATAATTCAACCTAAATGATAATGAAAATAGGACTTACTAGAATTTGTGGGATGCTGTGAAAGCAGCACTTAGAGGGAAATTTGTAGTACTGAATGCAAACAAAAGGTCCAGTGACTATCAAAATCCCTACTTATTTATGATTAAAAGTATATCCATAAATTACTTTAGTATACTCACAGCAAGGACAGTTTTCCAGTGGAAAATGATGAATGCAGAAATTCCCAAGGAGACAATAATAATGGTCAACTTCCACAGGATTCCCAAAACATCAAGCCCAAAGTGGAAAAGTTCATGTGGAATATGGACCAGCTGAAATAATGTTGAAGATAGTGAGGAACCTCAAAGACATTCACAATACATTTGTCACAGAGTCATCTTTAGAAACACTAACCCAGCCTCCAGGAGGACCACACCCCTCGAATGTCTCCTCATGGACAGATGGATTACAAAGGAGCAGGAGGAAACTTTTGGGAGCGATGAGTGTGTTTACTATCTTAATGTGGTGATGGTTTCATTGCTGCATACATAGGTCAAATATCAACAAACTGGATTCATTACAATGGTGCTGTTATTATACAGAAATTACACCACACTTAAGCTGGAGGAAAAAAAATCTAATACACACACTGTTCGAGATTTTATTTTGCTGGCAAACACATTTCAGATACTTTTTAAAATAGTTAACAGAACTTAAACTATGAATTTATAAACCAGTTAAAATTGAAAACTAATTAAAATCAAACTTATCGTGATCGGGAAGCCTAGGTCATCTATTGTATATTCATGAAGTACCTAGATAAAATTCTTTGGAACATCTCCAAAAGTACACCCAAATGTATGGAAGAATGGGAAAGAATAATAAAAAATGTGTGTTAAAGATACAAATGAGAATAATAAAGAGATGTTTATAGATATGCACACAACTGAGAGAGATGGGAGGCTGTTATTATGATGACACCGGGATTATTTCTCCTACAAAAATTAATTCCAGAGTTTTGCTTAGCTCAAGTTTCTAAAACTATTGAGGTTTACTTTTAATGTCCACTTTGATTGTGAACCAGAGCACATAATATCAGATTTCTGTAGTACATAGAGATTTGCATAATACTGTGATCTTGTATATTATGATTAAAACTATGAGAATTTAAGTTAGTTAAAAACACAATTCCACATAGCTAGTAAAAATAATTCCCATTCATATTTCATAGAATGGCACCTAAATGAATCAATAGCAACCATGAAAATTAACTTGTAAAGGAATACAATAATTCTAGAATGTCTGTTCACCAAAACAAAAGGCAAACACGTCGTTTTACCAAACTATATCTATAAATATTTTGGAAGAAAATAAACTCACACCTCAATTCATACTAATCCATGTACCAAGCTTCAGTTTTGTGCAAATAAAACTTCTCTAGAAAGTAGCCTCTGAAATCTATAACATTTTCATCTTCAGCCCTCACAGCTGGGGTCAGTAAAATGTGTGCTCATGGGGAACATGCACTGTCTTTGAGTCACCACTGTCAGAGAGAGAGCAGTAGCTCTCAGCACTTGGACAACCATGTGGATCAAATGCACAAAAAAGACAAAGACCGTCTGGTCACTACCTGATCAAACATCCCCAGTCGTGAGCACTCTCCTTACATCTGACAACCGTGGAGAGCTGATATCAGTAGTTGACTCCTACGTAGATGAGATCCAATGGGGCCAAAAAGCTGAGGTTCTGACAGTCAATGGCCATGAGCAAGGGTAGATGTGGGAAATGCAAGACAGGCGAGTTTATCCAGGTGCTCAAAGATGAGGTAGGGAAAGAGAGGTTAATTCATCTATGAGAATGGAACCTAGGTAGAGGGTAGGGGGAAGTTCCAACAAAGACTAACAAGAAATTTCCTCCTTTGTAGATTCAAAGGAAACAGAATAATTCTTCTTTGATTAGAGATACTCATTTGGGATGATTCTGCCTCAATGTGAGGGTTGTTCCTGACCACTGGACCTTTCCAGATCCCTAAGAATCTGGTGCATGCCAATCAAAACAAATCTACTTATCTCTAAGGGGTTTTCTCAGTCTCTCTCCCTCAATACTAGGAGTCTGGAATTTCTTTATATTTGGACAATCCTAAGGACATTAAGGATGCTTTTTGCTTTGAGTAAATCAACACTCTACACATGAATGCTTTACTAAAGAAAGGAAAACAACTCATTCGCCTCCTGGTCATGTCATTCCTAATAAATTACCCTTTATTAACATCGCAGCAGGATGCAGCCACTTATTTTCTGATGGACTTCTGAGGGCTCCCATCAACATGGTTGGACACAGAGTCCCTGGGGGTAGCTTCCAAGAGCAGAAAGGAAGAGATGACTTAGAAGTTGCTAAAAGTCAACAAGGCCGAAAGCACAGAGCACAAATGACATTCCACTTTTTAACAGACTAGTACCAACACCAATACTTAGATACCACTGTTCCCAGGGCTGCCAACCTTCACATATATGAACCATGTACTTATAGAAAAGCAAACTACACATGAGATGGGCCCTACAATTGCATGGCTTGAAACAGGATCTTGACAAGGCTTCCAGGAGACAGTCTAATTCCCATGACTCCTCTTAAATAAGAGTTCCTTATGTTTCTAAAAACAACTTGACTGAGCTATAATTCACAAATTAAACAATTCTTCCACTGAAGACATACAACTCAATGACTTTCAGTATATTCACAAATACTTCCTTCTAGACACTGTACAGTTACTATTTTCAGGTTTCCATCCTGTCAACCCTGCTGTGTTTGGTCCAAGCAGTGCTGACAAGACCCAGAATTTGATGTGCACAGTTCTGGCCAGAACCTGTTCAGGCTGGTCAAGCAACTTGGCCTGAGGTCCTCAGTCTTCAGGATGTCTGAGTTCCCATCAAGAAACCCATGAAAAATATGTTATTTAACCACCATGTAAAAGAGCCCAATAAAAAGGAAGAACCATCTGATGTCCAATGTTCACTCACGTTTGTGTTTGGGTAACCGGGAAACCCAAGCAAAAGGAGCCAGAAGACCAACCTCTGCACCTCCATGTCCTGGTCCTCAAGGAAGGAGGTGGGGAGGGAGTGATGCAGAGGGCGTGAGGGGAGGGGTGGGGTAGGGAGGTGATGAGGTGAGGGATTGGGAGGGGGTTGGGGGGAGAGGTTGGATTGAGGGTGGGATTGGGGTGTGGGTGTGGCAGGAAAGGAGCTGTTGGGCACCTGGGAGGGGAAGAAGAAGCAGGCCAGGGAAAGTACTGGGTCAGATCAAGTCCTGAGGGGAGGGAGGAGAGTTCAGACAGGTCAGTAGGTCAGTAAGTCAGCAGGACACAAGGATCAGGTGAAGCAGACTCTCAGGAGCAGTTAGAGGGGATGAGGGCTTTGTCCTCCTCCAAGCCTTCTCCTGTTTGGCTGCTGCCTTAGCAACCCCGATGCTTTATACTCCCTTTTGACCAATCCCCTGCCTTCACCCCTGGTTTATCACAGTGGACACCGTGTGACCTTACGTTTAGAATGCCCCTCCCCCAACCGGTGCCTCCCCAGGAGCCATCCCAGTAACAGGTCCTCTTTGGAACCTTCACAGACCTTCTGGTTTCTAGTCCTTCCCAACCCAGGTCCCCTGTCCCCCACTTCTGGGCACCCCTCTTTCCTTTCTGACCTCCCAAGGTTTCCCATGGCCATTGGCTGAAAAACATACAAAGCAAAGGATGACTTGTAAGTGAAATGAAAAGAGAATCAAACACACAAGCAGAGTGGGAGGGTTTCACATCCCTCTCAGCAACTCGTACAATAAGCAGACAGAACATCCGTAAGATGCAGACGATCTTAATAGCAAACCACCTTAATCACCCAGATTACCTATATATCTATCTATAACCATGTAACGACTGTTGGGGGCAGGTATGATACGTTTACAGAATTAACCCTATTTATTTTGTCTATACACAAATTTCCATATATTTCAGAGGAATGAAATCATACAGAGCATCTTTCCACAAAGTAATTGTGCTAGAAGTCACTGATAAAAAGCTGACTGGAAATTCCCACATGTTAGGAACCTGAGAGGTACCTTTATAAATAAAAAAATGAGTATAAGAAGAAATCCCAAAAGAAAAGGGTCTATCTTTGAACTGAATGATATCATCATGATAAAATGGCAATAAAATACGTCTCCACCTGCCCTGGGAATTCCACTCTGTGTGGCGGATTGTATGGTCTCAAAATCATCCTCGATTAAACAGACATCATCACAACTGAAACAGTGGTGAACATGTCACTTTTCTGTCACCCTGCTGTCTGTTAGCATGGGTTTTGCGTTATGAACCTCAGTGGGGAAAATCCAAGCTCACTCTCATGATTGATCTCCTGGGATCTCCAGGAAAGTGAGCATTTTAAGAGAGAAAGTTCATTATCTTCTCTCCTGGGGGACCTGGGGACAACACCCAGGGAGCTTGGCAGCACCAAGAGTGACAGGTGGGGAGAGCCAAGCAGGTGGGCAGGGGCCCGGAGACCAAGACAAACCCCACTGGTGATCACCTCTCCTGGGCCCCGTCACGAGCTACCTAAGGCTCTGTTCTGCGTGTTTACACACAGTGTTTCCCCAACTCATTCAGGCCCATGGCAGCTTAAAATCATTGCTTTAAATCCCACCACATTTTATTATTATATAAATTTATAGCAAACAGGAAAGATTCCATCACTATTATAGTGGAAAATCAGCGTCTTTTACCGTAAATATAAAGAAACCATAAAAAACAAGAAAAGCAAAAACAAAACAAAACAACAGTGCATATGAAATTCTGTTTAGATGCTGTTGGCTGCCTAAAGAGCCCCAGAGATGCGCCGTCCTGGTTACACAAGGAGAGAGCAGTACAGAAGGGGTGGAAGTCAGACTAGCCCAGAAGTGAACGGGAGAGAGGCCCAGCCTGTAACGGGCTGGGGACTTCCGTGAAAGCTTCCAGGGTCACCCTGACCATAGTTCAAGCAGAGAGGAAGGAAACAAGGAGAAGTGACAGAGGTTGGGGGCCTGGAACAGGTGAGATCATTTCTGCAGCCGAGGAAGCACTTACTCCCCAAATGCACGCAGTGTGAGCCTCCCGTGCAGGGGAGCCCTTCATGGCCCCTGGAGGCCAGGCCAGCAGCCTTGGGCTTAAGACTCAGGTGTGCTGCTTTCCAGCTGTGTGACCCTGAGTGGGTTTCCTTCACTAAAATGGGAGTGTCCATGCCTGCGTCCAAAGACTGTCCTCAGGACAAGAAAAAGCCTCGTGCTGAGCCCCTGTGCACATCAGCAGCAGCATCCCCCAGGGGCATCTGTCCTCCCAGAACTGGGGCCTTGAAGGTATGCAGCCATTAAAGGCAATAAGGATGTAACCAAAGGCCCCTCCTCTTGTGGGCCTGTGCTGAGCACTGAACTGTGCAGGCATCATCTCATGGGATCCTGAGGTCAGCACCATCTCTATCCCCGTTGCACACATGGGGAATCAGCTTCAGAGTGGTGAGGGAGAGGGCGGTACCAAGGCTGAGCAAAGGGTCAGAGGGGACTTGGGTCTAGGAAGGGATGTTGGGAGAGGGGGAGGCTGAGGCAAGAAGATTCCAGAAGGAGAAGGGGCCAGAGCGAAGCTTTGCCCAGGGCCCAGCTTTGCTTGGGGTCTGCCCTGCTCAGAAGATGAGGTCAAACCAGATGGCCATGGTGACACCCCTTGCTCCTCGACCTGGGACTGATGATCAGTCATTGCTGTTGTGATGATAATATCATCATATAATAGTCCTGACAATTTCATTATTGTTATTGTCATTATTGTGGGAGAGGGTGCAGCTCATTCTGAGGCATGGCAGGGTCCTGGGGAGGCTCGCCTCTCTCCCTCTCTTCTCCTTGAGCTCTGCTAAGCCTCATACAGTACCTCTGCCCTAAGTACACACTGTCAGGATCCCTGTCCCTACCCTGGGCCCCTGTCTCCAGAGCAACTCTACCCTGGTCACTCTCTGGCATCTTAGGACCCAGGCACAGCTGTCCAGAAGGCCCTGGTGTGGGGCAGATGCCCAGCCTTCGGTTTGGAACCAGGAAAATGCCCCCTTACCTGACAGCTTAGGTGGGGCAGGTCATGCCAGGGTCTATTCATCATGTCTGCCTGCAGTGGCCTCCACTGAGTGCCAGGGCTGTCTGTTCGTCTTGTTGGCTGTCTTGTGGGCTGGGGTGGGGTGATGGTCTGGGAGTGTGTGTGTGCATGTGTGTTTGGTTGTGTAATTCTGCATCATAGACCTAAGAGTCTGAGTTTCTCTGTCTATGAGTATATAGATTATGCACATGAGTTTTCCCTGTGTGTCTATGTATATTTTAAGTGATGTATTTCTAATATATCATTCCACTGTCTCCTAGCTGTAGAGTTTCCGCTGATAGTGTGATGGGGGTTCCTTTCTAAGTTATTTTCTTCTCCCTGGCTGCCATTAATATTCTTTCTTTGTCATTGACCTTTACTTTTCCTTTTCCCTCCAGCTTTCCTGGGGTATAATTGACAAGGAGGCATTGTATATATTTAAGGTGTACATCTTGGTATTTTGATAATATGTACGTTTTGCAAAGATCACCGTGCTCAAGCTAATTAACACATCCTTCACCTCACGTGACTATTTGTGTTTCTGTGTGTGTGTGTGTGTGTGTGGTGAGAATACTTGAGATCTCTTTGTAAATTTAAAGTATATAACACATTATTAACTATAGTCACCACACTGTACATTTTCATCCAGAACTTATTCATCTTTTAATGGACAGTTTCTTACTTTTGATCAGTATCTCTTCTTTTTGCTCATCCCCCAGCCTCTGGTAATCACTATTCTACTCTGTGATACTATGAATTCAGATTTTTTAAAAGTTCTACATAAAAGCAAAATTATGCAATATTTATCTTTCTGTGTCTGTCTTACTTCACTTAGCATAATGTCCTCCAGGTTCGTCCATCTTGTCACAAATGGCAGGATTTCCTTATTTTTTAGGCTGAATAATATCCCGTTGTGCATAAATACCTCACATTTTCTTTATCCATATGGCCATTGATGGACATTTAGGTTGTTCCTGTATCTTGGCTATTGTGAGTAATGCTGCAGTGAACATGGGGTGCAGATATCTCTCTGAGATCCTGATTTCATTTCCTCTGGATATATACCCAGGGTGGCATTCCTGCATCATATGGTAGCCCTGTTTTCAGTTTTCTGAGGAACATCCATACCAGCTGCAGGGCCTGTGGGTGGGGTGGCTGGCAGTGTCTGTGGGCTGGCTTTGAGATCCCACAGTGGTTGCTGTGAAGCCCTCTCCACATCTTTGTTCTTAGCTACCCCCAGAGGATCCAGCCATGCTGATTCCCTCAGCAAGACAGAAATAGGCTTTCAAGCAGTGCCTGGAAAGCCTGTGGAAGTGACGCTCACACTGCTCTCTTCCCCCTGGGAGAAATCGCAGGTGGAGGGGTCTCTCTGAGCTGAGCTGAGCCAGCCTGTGGGAACGGTGACGCAGGTGGAGCTGTTCTTTCTGCCCTTCTCAATGTGGTTGTTAGATTTTCTGCTCCACCGGCATGCTGAGACCTCACACCTGGCTTCTAGAGCTTTCCTAAAGGTATTTTTGCCCATGAATGGTGGTTAAATTATGGTTTCTGTGGGCGATGAGTGCTGGGCCATCCTATCTCACCGTCTTGCTGACATGCATCGTTGTTGTTTTATTTTGCATTTCCCTCATGGCTAATGATGGTGAGCATCTTCTCCTGTGTTCCTTGTTTACTTGTAGAAATAGTTCTTTGCAGAATATCTTTTCTGTAGAAATGTCTACTCAAGTCCTCTGACCATTTTTTTAAAGATTTTATTTTTCCTTTTTCTCCCCAAAGCCCCCCGTACATAGTCATGTATTTTTAGTTGTGGGTCCTTCTAGTTGTGGCATGTGGGATGCTGCCTCAGCATGGCCCGATGAGCGGCACCATATCTGCGCCCAGGATTCGAACCCAGAAATCCTGGGCCGCTGAAGCGGAGTGTGCGAACCCAACCACTCGGCCACGGGGCCGGCCCCTGACCATATTTTTAAATTGGATATTTTTTGGTGTTGTATGTATTCTTTTCTTTTTGTTGAAGTCATATTGGCTTGTAACTTGAGTAAATTTCAGGTGTACATTATTGTATATCAGTTCCCGTATAGACTGTGTTACGTTCACCACCAATAGATTTTATCTGTCACCATACATATGTGCCCTTTTGCCCTCTCTCCACCCTCTTCTCCTATGGTAATGTCATTGACTTTTGACATTTTTAATATAATGTGCCTTGGAGAAGGTCTTTTTATGTTGAGATAATTAGGAGTTGTATTAGCTTCATGTACTTGTATATCCAGTTCCTTACGCAGGTTGGGGAAGTTCTCAGCTATTACTTCTTAAATAAGCTCTCTGCTCCTTTCTCCCTCTCTTCTGCTTCCAGGATATCTATTGTGCTTATGTTGCTTTTCCTAATAGAGTTGGATATTTTTCATAAAATTTCTTCATTTTTTAAAAATCTTAGTTCTGTCTCCTCTTCCACTTGAATCATTTCTAAATTTCTATCTTTGACCTCTCTAATTCTCTCTTCCATGTTTTGTGCTCTATTTCCAATGCTTTGTCCTTTATTTTCCATCCCATTGTGGTCTTCATGTCCAGAATTTGTTTGGCTTTTTTTTAGTTTCAATCTCTTTGGTGAAGTACTCTGTCTGTTCGTTACTTTTATTCCTGAGCTCATTAACTGCCTTTCGGAGTTTTCTTCTAACTTGCTGAGTTTCTTCACGACATCTGTTTTGAATTCTCTGTCAGTTAGATTGCAGTCTTCTGTGGCTTCAAGTTTGGTTTTTGGAGAGCTGTCACCTGCTTTCTGTTCTCCCACGTTACTGTAGTTCTTCACGGCGCTCGATGAGTTGATCCTCTGCTGGCGCATTTGTGATGGCAAACACCGTTCTCACTGGGGTAAGGCTTTTCTTACTTTGATTCTGAGTTGCTTCTGCTTGTATTTGAGAGCCTGCACTTTCCACCCTCCAGTGCCTCTGCCAGAGGCATCATCAGCGCCCTCCTTGTGCTGCTTGTGTCTCCGATGTTGCTGGTGACTTGCTGCCTACTAATGTTGCTGCAGTTGTGGGTGCTGCCACTGGGGTCACCAGGTTGAGAGCACTTCTGTTGCTTTTGGGGAAGCCTGGATCTTCTGCTCCCCCACTGGCCCTCCACAGGCTCAGGTGCTGCTGCCACGTATACCACCTGTGCTGCTGCTCTGGGGTTAACTGTGGTTGCTGGGAGCACCACTGCCAGATGTGCTGGGTTCATGGGTGTCACTGCTGCTGGCAGGGGCCTAGGGTCTTATATGCAGCCCCCACTGCAAGTAGGGTCAGCGTCATGGGTGCTGCTGTGGCTCCTGAAGCCTCAAGTCACAGGAGTCACATGAGACTGTTAGGAGAGAGGTGGGGCTGAACCATGACAACAATTACTGTTCCTGTAGCCTTCTGGTCCCCGGTACTAGTGCACTTTTAGAAACCTCAGGTCAGACAACCACTGCCCCTACCAGTGGTATCGTTGTTTTGGATTGCCTCTGCCAGGAAGGGGGGAGGGAGCTCCTCTCCTAGTTCCACTGCCTCCCAGAAGCCTAGTCCACCAGCCTTCAGATGTACAGACATATGGATCTCTCAGGCACTCTGCTGTGCTCTTAAAGGAGTCCTTTATTGGTCTGAAAGCTCTTCTCTTGGGGAGAAAAGGGAGAGTTTCATGGGAACAAAGCTAAGAAAGGAGTTTCTAACCAAAGACTGCAGAAAATGTCAACATTGAGGGAAGAAATGGGACTGCAAGCAAAGTGGGAAGGTGTACACGAAAGGATCAAAAACAAGTTACTGAAGAGCCAGAAATCTAAGAGTCTTGGGGAGAGAGGAAGAGCAGTGGGTCCATGTAGCTGGGGAGGGATCCAGGGCAATTACCCAAAAGACACACTGTTGTATGTTTCCTATTCTTCTCTGCTAACAGAACCATGGTGAACAAGTGTGTTGACCACTATTCGTAGTGATAAACACAAAGGCAGAGTCACAACTTATAAGGGGTTTGGGTCTAAACTCGGCACCTGAGATGAAAATCCCATGTCATCATACTACTCATTTAAAAAATAATCCTATAATAGCTCATGGATACTATACTATCTCTTGGAAAATCTAATCTAGTCCATCTTTCCTCCAGCATTGAAAATGATTTCAGTCTTTTTGGTTGAACACCCATGGAAGTAATTGCCTTGCGTTTGTTCTGGTTTCCCAACCTTACAGTCAATTCTTCCTAAGGTAAATGCTTGTGAATTGTGACTCTGTGCTCAAGTTCTCTTAAGAGAGGCCAGCCTCATGGCTGAGTG
Organism: Equus przewalskii; assembly: GCF_037783145.1. NCBI lineage: Eukaryota > Metazoa > Chordata > Mammalia > Perissodactyla > Equidae > Equus > Equus przewalskii. Next base: position 21,473 of record NW_027227121.1, read on the forward strand.
GTTAAGTTTGCATGCTCCACTTTGGTGGCCCAGGGTTTCACCAGTTTGGACCCTGGGCATGGACATGGCACCACTCATCAGGCCATGCTGAGGCGATGTCCCACATAGCACAACAAGGGGGAGCTACAACTACAATATACAACTATGTACTGGGGGGCTTTGGGAAGAAGAAGAAGAAAAGAAAAAAAAAAAAGAAGATTGGCCACAGTTGTTAGCTCAAGTGCCAATCTTCAAGAAAAAGAAAAAGAAAAAACTTCTCTTAAGAAACTTAACCAAGAATCCCTTAGGGGAAATAGGTACATGTATGTGTGTTGCTCAAACTCACAACAAAGTCTTTGTCTCTTTATGAGCTATTAACAAACTGTGGATATCAGGCAGAGAATTAGAATTGGAGAAACTGAAATTATTCATTTATTCAATACATGAATTCATAAAAGTGCCTGCTGGATAACATCCAAGACTTCCTAAAGCCCTGGTACCTAGAAGGCAACATAATGCCAATTAAGACAGATGCTGACAGAATTTAAGGAGATTCTATTGGCCTCATGGTCATACCTTGAGAGCCAGGAAATGTCCCCAAGTCACCCAGGTCTACAAAGAAAGGAGCTTTCACAGTGAGTTTATAAAATCTAGTATTACAATCTGTGCCAAGTCCCTGGTCTCCAATTTCACCTCCCTCACAACACAATGCCAGAAACACCCACATCATTATGATGGGGAAACTGAGCTAAGAGGGGACCTGAGGCACCTGGAGGGCTGAAATTGGGTCAGAGGCCTACAGGCAGGTGTTTAACAGATCTTGTGTTCTAATGCAAATATCAGAAGATATAAGCAATCAAGGAGATCCAAACACAGATTTAGGACCCTGCAGAATCAACTTGCCTTAAAGAGGTCAGTCAAAGAGTGCAGAAATTGAGAGCAGGTTTGAAGGTCTCTATCTAATGTCATTTCCAATTCTGTGTTCATTGAACGTCTCCATACAGTAAGGGTGATATCTGATCTCTACTCTGTGTTAGTCACTAGATCAGGAGAAAGGAAGGGTTCAAAGAGGAGTCAGGTGTGAACTTTACCCTCAAGAAGTCCACAGGCTAGTCAGAGAGCCATGACAAGCATATGAATAAGTAATTCATGGCAGAAAGTTCGTGGTTCTTTAGGAGAAAGCATTAGGAGACTCAGAGGACAGAGCAATAATTTCCAAAAGAGACCGGCATATAAAGCATTGGAGGTGAACTCTGTATGTGGGATTTGATTATGTGGAGGTGAGCATGGAAAGAGCACTCAGAGCAAAGGAAACAGCGTAGAGCAACCCAAAGGCTGGAAGAGAAAAAGCAAGAGGATGTATAGAGCACAGGGCCAGTTTGGCTGAAGTGTAAGGTGTGGAAAGAAAAGAAATAAGAGGTGAGGGTGAAGTCACATGGACTGGATTATAAGAAAAGAGTATCACCCTTACCTTATCATGACAGCACTGGGGAGCCGTTGGAGGGTTGTTTTTAAGCAGGAAAATGTGATCATCGGAACTGAGTTCTAGAACACGAGATGATTAAACCAGGAGGCAGGGGCTGTGGCGGTTTAGCTCATATCAGCCGGGATAACAGCCCTGCACATTTCCAAGCCCTCCTGCTCTGCCATCTAAACCTGGAGAATTCCCTGGTACCACTACTTTACTTGGAGGAGCTCTGACTCCAAAGAATTATTTGCCCCCAGCACAAGAGCAAGGAAAGGGTTGAGTACTGAGGTGGCTCTGGCATTAAACGGGTATAACCGTTCAAACCTCAATTCTGCCAGTGCCTAGTGTGACCTTAGGCAAGTCATTTCACCTCATGATACTTCAGTGTCCTCATTTGTGAAATGGGATAATGCTGTATTTTGTGACTCCAAGATGCACACTTTTTTACATTTCATTTTAACATCAGGAAGTGCCTTACAAACAAAGCATGCTCAAGTTTAAGTAGCACTGTTTTGCATTTTCTTGATGAGTCACAGAATAATAATGGTGGAACTTCTCATTGATGGCATCTTAGATTTAATAAATACAGTAACATCTACCTCCGAAGGTTGCGAGACTTAAAAATTGGCAACAGATATTAGCTCAGCTGGCAATCTTTATTTATTTATTTTTCTGCTTTTTCTCCCCAAATCCTCCCAGTACATAGTTGTATATTTTAGTTGTGGGTCCTTCTAGTTGTGGCATGTGGGATGCTGCCTCAGCGTGGCCTAATGAGTGGTGCCATGTCCGCGCCCAGGATGCGAACTGGCAAAACCCTGGGCCAGCAAAGCAGAGCACGTGAACTTAACCCCCAGGCCACCGTGCCGGCCTCCGGGTTGTGAGATTTAAAGGAGCTATTGTACAGAGCGTGCTTAGCTCAGTGCCTGGCCTGAGGCTGGAGGTTAATAACAGTAGCCACCCTAACACGGGGAGGAGGCAGTAGGACACAGTGCTTCAGAGCCCACTGGCTAGATCGAGGTTCCAATTCCAAGGCTGCACTCATCGCCTTGGACCAGCTGTTTCATGTCTATGAGACAGTTCCCTCGTCTATCAAAACGCCAATCCTATAGTGTTTTTGTAAGAATTAAATTAGATATCATTTGGGGTAAAATTTAGCAACATCTCTCAAGATTACAAATGCACCTTCCCTTTTACCCAGCAGTCCATTTCCAGGAATGTATCCCACAGATCCATTGCCGTACATGCAAGCTGTCATCACCACAAGGATAGGTGTTGCACCCTAATTTGTAACAGCAAAAAGGTTGGGTTTGGGGGGTGGTTAAACAAATAATGGTACATCTATCCAATGAAATATTATGCCACTATTTTAAAAATATAGCACTTAAAATATATGTTTGATATGGAAAGATCTTCAGCATGCACTGTGCAGGAGAACAAGCAGTGCAGAACATTGTGGAGAGTGTGCTGTTTGTATAGAAGGAAGTATTCAATAAGTTGACGTGTGTAAAGCAGTGAACACAGTACCACATATACAGTGTAAGAGCCTGAATATACAAATGGACAATGGCCAGATCACATATTAAAACAGAACTCTGACCCACAGTCTGCAGCAACCAGCCCAGGAAACCAACCCATTATCTACAGACTAGCCCAGGAAGCCAGCCTGCTATCTCCAAATCAGACTTGGAGGAAGTCAGACCACTGTGTCCAGCAACCAGCCCAGGAAGCCAAACAATAACCCCTGCAGCAATCAGCCCCAAATGGCCAGGGATTAATTAATAACTGACAGCTTCCCTAATTTTTGTCCCGCTTCTAACATAGGACCAGCCAGTGACAGCCAAATGTGCACCCCTAACCAATCACATAGGACGTCCACCTCTAGTTAGCCCACCTACAGCTTCCCCGTGCCAACAGCCTCCACTCAGGGGGCATCTAGACCCTTCCCTTCTCTCCACTATAAAGCTTTACAGTCCTCTGCCTGCCTGGATCTCTGCCAAACTGCAAATGATGGGGGCCGACTCCCTTGCTATAGCAAACTCTGAGAAAATAGCCTTTGCTTGTTCTCATTTGAATCGTCTTTATTTCCACAGGTTAGTGCTTAATAACTAGCGACTCTTCTTGTTGTTGCTAGTACCAATGCAAGAGAATTCAGATGTTTTTCCTGTTTCTCTTTAGACAGTGGATGGACTTTCAGCCAGCAGATGTCTTGTGGTGTTTGGGTGATACTCTTGGTGAAACTTTGTCTCTGAGCAATGTCTGGGGAACTTGGCTTTAAGGAGCTGTGTGTTTCTGGATCACAACCAAATCTTCTGCCCTGAGTCTCTTCTAAACATTAGACCAGTTCCCTGTGAGGGCCGGGGCAAAGGCCAGAAAGGAAACATTAGCAATGGCCCAGCGACTCATGCCCAACATGAGGTGAATCAAGAATTAAATTTGAAATGTGATCCTGACCCGAAGATGTTCTCCCTCCTTCTGAGAACAATGTCCTCTCACTTCTCTAGGCTCTTTGGAATCAGGAGGAGCTGGCTGCTTCAGCTGAATCGCTGAAAATGAAACTTTTAACAGACAATAATGATAATGAAGATGATAATATTAATATCCACTATCTTCTATTCACCAGGTACTGGCTCCTAACATGCATTATTTCATTGATCTCCCCAACAGCACTGTGAGGTAGAAACTGGGGAAACTGAGGCTCAGAGAGGTTAACTAACTAGCCCAAGGAATCAGAGCTGGAACCAGAAATAAAACTGGGCCTATTGGATTCCATCACACAATCTCTAAACTGCTGTGTTAATCTCTAAACTACCTTCACAAATCAAAATTTTCCTGACAACATCCAGGATTATTATTCAAAACAATAAATCTAAGCAAAGGGCTTCAGGGATCCAGAAGTAAAGGTCAAGCTGTGTATCCATTCAGTTACTGGGTGATTAACATGGTAGCTCCTAGATCCAGATAGGAACAGCTAAATCCTCTTCCAAGGCTCATTAAGATAAAGGACTTGCTCCAGCTGAGTCTTGAAGCTAGTGATCCTCTCCCCTGGACATTCCCCAACTGTCTCAATGTCTTTCTCATTTTCAAACACAGATTTTGTTTTTCCTTTCTTGGTGGCACAGGCCCTGTCCGGGTTTCTCACCATCATCGCCCTACCGAGAAACCCAGGGACATACCAGGAACTGCTTCCACACAAGTGTTTTGCCAGGTAAGAGAGGATCTTCTCAGAGAGTCCACTTCCACTCATGGGGCCACAAATGAGACTAGGAACACTCGATTTATTGAAATAATCCAATTCTACCCTTCATTAAAGCATCTGTCTTCTTGCAATTTATGACAATAACTCCACTAGGTTGTGGGATTTTTTTTTTGCCCGTGACACTTCTGAATCCATATCTTCTGGCTCCAAAGGAGTTAGGAATATAAAACCTAATTGTAGTCAAAAGGTTGGATGTGTTTAATTAATTTGTAATCATAACTCCCTTTAAAAATATAAACATTAAAGAAAAATATATTACATGTAAAAAAAGGTAAACATTAAAGAAAAAGACCACCTCCCCTACTGGATATAGATCCTTCTAGACCTTTTAAAAATAAATGTATATCTAAACCTATATCTATCTATCCCCGTAGAAATACATTCTAATATTGGGGGGTGGATTACGTAGAAGGTATCATTCTGTATGTCATGGTGAAGCTTGCATTTTTCACTCCACACTGTACCTTAGAGCTTTATTCATGACAGTATGTGATTGTACATCTTATTCTTTTAAATTATTGCATAATGTCCCTTAGTATGGAACTATCAAAGTGCCTATCAAAAGATACTTGGATTTTTTCCAAGCTGCTAAAAAGAGCATCTTTGCATATACCCTGGAATTCTTTAGGATACCTGCAAAGTGGAATTGTTTATCATCATCAATGAAGATTAGTGAGAAATCACAGGCCCAAAGCATTGTATCAGGCCTCAGAGTTTGCTAAATAATCACTTCACTCTAAATTTCACTGTAGCTATGTGGACAAGGACACATATTCTACAGAAGGAAGCGTTTGTGGTAGGAAATGATATTAGCATATTACATTATAATTACGTGAAGAAAGCACATGACCTAATTCATTGGCATTTTATGGAGCAGCAAAAAATGTGTTATGTTAAATATGGCATATCTTCATTCACCAACATGCTATCATCTCATGAAATGTCTGGATTATTTCTTACACTCTTAAAAGAAAAGCATTTAAAAATTTCAAAATAGTCAACTCTCACTTGTGCCCTGAAATTAATGGTAATACAAAGGCAAAGACATAATGATGATTTTGGAATTAATTTAGAAACAGTTCTCCAACTTTGATCTTTCTTACTCTCAGGAACTGAATGGGTAGTCAGATATTATCTAACACAGATGAGCTACCAGGTAACCACTAATTGACACTCTCATGTTCAAAATACACAGGGTCACTCTGCCTCTATCTGAGACCACAAAGAGTTTTGTTCCAATCTTCTTCCCACATTTGATTCTTCCACCGTCACCAAAATCAAATACTCATAAAATGAATTATGGGTTTATAAAAGGTGTTCACTACTATCCTATCTATGCCTGGGGCCCTGTGGAAACTTCTCATAATATCCAGAGATTTTGAATCCAGTTTGTAAAATAAGCAGCTTTCTTTTTATCCTCAGAGTTCAGAAAAGTAGATTCTGCTTTATATTACCATTTCTGACACATCCTTCACACAGCTCAGGCTTTGGAGAAGTAAAGGAAACTCAGAAGGGTTTCTTCAGAAGGCTGGCTTCCTTCCATCAGTTAGGACTATCATTTGATTGACTCACGTTTAACACTAATTCCTCTTCTCGAGAAGAGTAAGTGTCTTCTGGGAAGTCTATCCAAACGGGATGTCTGAATAGATTATCTATTAGAATGTTAATAAGAACATCAACTACTACTTAATGAGTGCCTTGTATATTTGACAATATCTGCATCATTTCCCCAAGATTCTTCCTTACAACAGACCTACTACTGGTAGAAATATTCACGAAGTGCAAGAACAACTTTTGATCGCTTTTGCTATGGATTCAAGAGTCTGAAGCATTGTGTGGCTGCAGAAAGATTCATCAGCCCTGAGGAGATGGAGGACTGGAAACATCACTAAGTAGGACATCTCTGAAGGCTACTGGGCAGGCCAAAACTGTAGGGTGATGCTGATTTGCCATTCAGCCAGATGGCCAAACTTGTCCATCCACTACATAAACGCACCATCAAAGCACAAGGCACACACTAGACATGCAACTAGCTGGATCTTAAACATGGGAAGAGAAACTGACTTAAACTAAAGGGATCCCTCTTCCATCATAAGACAAAGGATTCTGGGGTACAGACAAATGTAAGCTTGTAGATTCCATAGTAGGAAGTTCAGCTAGTTTCCACCTGATGAATCCTATTTTCTCTGTGAAATAGGACTCAGTATCCCCCGATGAGATAGGGAAAAAATGTGCTGTAGAAGTCTGAGTGGACAATGTTTAAAATTATCATTGCTGCAAATGGAAGAGAGAGCAGATGCCAGAAATGCAGCAGAAATGGGTGATAAGGACACATTTGAGGTTGGTGATCATCCATCTTCAAAGTCACTCTCTATGTGGTTGTGTGATTTCCGCCAACTCACTCTAAAATGTTGGAGAAATATTCTCTAATATTTGAGAAAATCACCCTTAAATATTGCAGAAAATCACAAGTACAAGTGGAGAGTAGGAATGACCCAGGATTAAGGGTTTTCCAAGAAGGCACAATAAAAGGGCAGTGGGCAAGGGATCTTGGGAAGTTGGCAAGAAAATGGTTAAAGTGAAGGACTAAGAATGCAAGCTGATTAGGCAAGGAAGAGAATTTAAGAAAAAGGCAGATCAATGGTGAGAAGACAAGGTACTGAAAGCGTTAGTAGAGCTGGAGGGACTGAAGGTAATTGTTGTAATCTGCCTGGGCTGCCATAACAGTACCAAAGATTGAATGGCTTACACAAGTGATATTTATTTCTCGCAATTCTAGAGGAGGCAAGTCTAAGATCAGGGTGCCGGCATAGTTGGGTTCTGGTGAGAGCTCTCTCCCTGGCTTGCAGACATCTGCTTTCTGTGTCCTCACATGGAGGAGAGAAAGAGAGACCAAGTTCTCTAGTGTCTCCTCTTATACCAATACTAATACCATTGTGAGGGCCCCACCCTAATGACCTCATCTAAACCTAATTACCTCCAAAAGTTTCCACCTCCAAATACCACCATATTTGGGGTTAGGGCTCCAATATACAAGTTTTAGGGAGACCAATTAAGTCCATAGCAGTAGTAATCAAAACATGAGATGCATGGACTTAAGATTTCAGAGGTGAAACATTTACAGGTGATGGCAAAGTCAAAGGCATTGCCAAGGGGGTTAAAGTGTCATGAAACTCCCTGATGGTAAAAGTCAAAGAAGGAAGAGACTAGAGTGTAGGATTAGTCATCCATATAGATGTAGGAGTCACTCAGGATAATGGTGGGACATGGAGTCAAAGGAAAGATCATGAACTTTATGCTAAAGGCTTTAATGGACAAGGAATGACTGGGAGGTTGGCAAATTACAACAACCAGGAGTGTCAGAGGGTGGTTAAGGTAAATGGCGTGAGTCTCAAAGAGAGAGAGGGATTGTAGATAGGGTGAGAGGGGTAATGGTCAGGAGGTCGTACTGGAAGCTCGAATGGTGCCAAACCCAAGGATCATGGAAGAATCAACAGCCTCCACTTAAAAGGGGGAAATAGTAATCTATTCTCATGAAGAGCCAGATCTCATAAAGCAAACAATGAAAAGAACATTCAGTGAAGAGGATGTAGAAAATGTGAAAGTAGAAGAGTTTGTTAACCACTCAATTGATGTTCAATCCAGAGGGTACCATGCAAAGATTTGGAGGGAGAGTAAGGGGCAGGGAACAAAAAGTCCTATTCCTGTGCAACATGAGGTTGAGATAGAAAGAAAAGAGAATTAAGCAGAGGCGTTCATATAATGGATATGCAAAAATCCTCAACAAAATATTGGCAACCTGAATACAGCAATACACTAAAAAGATCACATGCCATGATCAAGTGGGATTTATATCAGGGACTCAGGGATGGTTCAACATCCACAAATCAATCAATGTGTTACACCACATTAACAAAATGAGGAATAAAAACCACATAATTGTCTCAATCGATGCAGAAAAAGCATTTGACAAGATCCATCAGCCATTTATGATAAAAATGCTTAATAGAATGGGGATAGAAGGAAATTACCTCAACACAATAAACACCACAGCCAACATCATACTCAATGGGGAAAAAACTGAAGGCCATCCCTCTGAGAACACGAACAAAACAAGGGTGCCCACCATCACCGCTCTTATTCAAACTAGTACTGGAGGTTTGGGCCAGAGCAATTAGGCAAGAGGAAGGAATAAAAGGAATCCAAACAGGAAATGAAGAAGTGAAACTCTTGCTGTTTGCAGACGACATGATCTTATATATAGAAAACCCTAAAGAATCCATTGGAAAACTATTAGAAATAATCAACAACTACAGTAAAGTTGCAGGGTATAAAATCAACTTACAAAAGTCAGTTGCATCCCTATACTGTAATAATGAACTTACAGAAATAGAAATCAAGAATACAATTCCACTTACAATCGCAACAAAAAGAATAAAATATCTAGGAATAAATTTAACCAAGGAAATGATACAACGAAAACTATATGGCATTATTGAAAAAAATAGATGATGACATAAAGAAATGGAAAAAGATATCATGCACATGGATTGGAAGAATAAACATAGTTAAAATGTCCATACTACCGAAAGCAATTCAGAGATTCAACGCAATCCCAATCAGAATCCCAATGACATTCTTCACGGAAATAGAACAAAGAATCCTAAAATTCATATGGGGCAACCACAGACTAAAAGATTGCTAAAGCAATCCTGAGAAAAAAGAACAAAGCTGGAGGCATCACAATCCCTGACTTCAAAACATATTACAAAGCTACAGTAATCAAAACAGCATGGTACTGGTACAAAAACAGACACACTGATCATTGGAACAGAATTGAAAGCCCAGAAATAAAACCACACATCTATGGACAGCTAATCTTCAACAAAGGAGCTGAGAACATACAATGGAGAAAGGAAAGTCTCTTCAACAAATATTGTTGGGAAACCTGCACAGCCACATGTAAAAGAATGAAAATAGACCATTCTTTTACACCATTCACAAAATGAGGAAGATTCGCCCTCAATCTAACATCTGTTGCCAATCTTCCTGTATTTTGTATGTGGGCCACTGCCACCGCACGGCCACTGACAAGTGGTGTATGTCCATGCCCAGGAACCAAACCCAGGCTGCTGAAGTGCAGCACACCGACCTTAACCACTAGGCCACCGGGGCTGGCCTTCTCAATACATATTTTTTCATGAATCAGTGAATAAATGAATCCATTGTGTTTATAATCAACTAAGACAACACCCCAGAGCAATACTGGAAAGTTATTTTTTATTTAAAATAACAGTTTGCTCCCTGGCAAGAAACTATGTAATGTTTCCCAGAATGATTAATTTGGACAGGAAATAGTTTTAATAGGTAAGATTGATCACTGTTAACAGATTCTTTTAAAGATATGATAGGAATTATATGTTGGCAGAAATTAATTTTCTAAGGGTAATGTCTTTAAATAAAGTGCGGCTTCTGGGCATAAATTGCTGGCAGTGGGCCTGTTGCTAGAGAGTGCCTTTAAATTATGGAAAAGTGTTAGGCCATGGGAGGCTAACTACCTATCCCTAGGTGGCACATCTTTAAGGAATAAGCTTGGAGTAAAAACCTGTTGTTATGTTGCCATTTTTAGAAAGGGAAGATATTCCGAGGAAACTTGAATTTTAGTCCTGGTTGTCTGTTTTCTGAGGAATTCCACTGAAGGGACTTGTCCTTTCCAAAATAAAGATGAGTCAGTGCCAAGAGTCCAGGAATGACCAGGCAAAACCTGAGACTCACAGAAGTGAAGTGGCTTGTCCAAGGCAACCTTGTTAGAGTATCTGGCTCCAGGACACACTCTGAACCATTCCACTACACCTCACAGTAGAAGTCACAGCAGGCCAGAGAAGCAGCACAGAGAAGATGAATGCCTTAATTCTTCCTTTGGAAAAAAACCGTCAAACAGTCATGCCCGTTTTAAGAGACACTGGATGGAAGTGATTAAGTGTACAGCTCTGGGGTCAGGTTGCAGGGTTCACTCCCTACACTGCCACTGGTGATCTTGGGCAAGTTATTCACAGCTTTTGTGTTTGGGGTTTTTGGGTGGGGATCAAATGAGTTAAAACATGCAGAACACTTAGAATAGCACCTGGCACTCAAGTACTCAATCAACATTGGTAACATTACTTTTCAATCAAAACCCTCTTCAAGCTGAGCATTATGAATGATCTCCAGCCAGAAGATAATCATCCAGCTCTAACACCTTTTCATGTTAGGTCAGAAGGGTCATAGCTTTGAGGTCATAGGAAAGGCAAAATAGTGAAAGGAAGACAAATAGATCCCTTGCTGGTACTCTGACTAACTCATTCTGAGATTACAGAATGTACATGAACCATCTACACTATCCCAACGAACATGATGAAGGAAATCCTTCCTTCTAAACACTGTTTCCTTTCTGCTCCTTTAGGGACGGTTTTATTCCAGGAACCACTCAGCTGACCCGGAAAGACATCCTCTACAGACTACAATCTTCAAAAGCAAAGTGCATTATTACCAATGAAGTTTTAGCCCCAGCAGTAGATGCTGTTGCATCTAAATGTGAAAATTTTCTCTCCAAGCTAATTGTGTCTCAGAACCCCAGAGAGGGGTGGGGGAACCTCAAGGAGATGATCAAGTGAGTAGTCATAACTGTTGCAGAACAGCTTCCCCAAAAGAAAGGCAAATTGAAAAGTTACTCAACCCACAAGTGATCAGGAAAATGAAAATTAAAACAATAGACAAAGGGAATTGGTGATTATTTCTGCACTAATAGTGCAAAGCTCTGAGGCAGGAAGCAGCTTGGAGTGCTTTCGTATGTTGGGATTTCTAGGAAGCACACCCTGAGACAGAGATTACTTGTATAAGAAGTTTATTAAGGAGTTCTTTGGGGATCAACACCTGTGAAGGAAGGGGAACGATGTGGAATTGGGCAGAGGAAGAAATTTATCAGCCGTGAACTCCCCAAAAAGCCCTCAGCCAACCCACTGTGACCTCTGGACTTTGGATAGCCCCTTAAAGTTATTCCAAGATAAAGAGATCCTGCCCTTTACATGCCCACACTAATCAGTAATTAGTGCAGGCTGTCCGTTGAAGGTGGCGTAACCTTGAGCAAGGCAGCTCTCTTCAGCCAACGCCATCCTTAAAGAGGGCTCCGTGTGGTTTTTATGCCTCATTTTGTTAATGTGGTGTATCACACTGAATGATTTGCGAATGTCGACCCATCCCTGTGTCTCTGGTATAAATCCCACTTGATCATGGTGTATGATCTGTTTAATGTATTGCTGTTTTCTGTTTGCCGATATTTTGTTATTGACTTTTGTGTCTATGTTCATCAGTGGTATTGTCCTGTAATTTTCCCTCTTTGTGTTGTCCTTGTGTGGGTTTGGGATCAGAGTGATGTTGGCTTCATAGAATGTGTTAGGAAGTGTTCCATCTTCCTCAATTTTTTTTGAGTAGTTGGAGAAGAATAGGTATTAAATCTGCTTTGAAGGTTTGGTAGAATTCTCCAAGAAGCCCTCTGGTCCTGGATTTTATTTTTGGGGAGGTGTTTGATTACTGTTTCAACCTCTTTACTTGTGCTTGGTCTATTTAGATTCTCTATTTCTTCTTTATTCAGTTTCGAGAGGTTGTATGAATCTAAGAATGTATGTGTTTCCTCTAGATTGTCCAATTTGTTGCCATATAGCTTTTCATACTATTCTCTTATAATCTATGAAAATCCTTTTTATTTCTGTGTTATCTATTGTGATTTCTCTTCTTTCAGTTCTGATTTTACTCATTCGAGCCTTCTCTCTTTTTTTCTTAGTGAGTCTGGCTAAGGGTTTGTCAATTTTGTTTATCTTTTCAAAGAAACAGCTCTTCCTTTCGTGGATCCTTTCTACTGTCTTTTTTTTGGTCACAATTTCATTTATTTCTGCTCTATTTTTATTATTTCCCTCCTGCTGACTTTGGGCTTTGTTCTTTTTCTAATTCTATTAGGTGTAGTTTAAGATCACTTATTTGAGATTATTCAAATTTGTTAAGATGGGCTTGGATTGCTTTGAATTTCCCTCTTAGGACCGCTTTTGCTGCACCCTGTATGAGTTCGCATGGTGTATTTTCATTTTCACTTGTCTCGAGATATTTTTTATTTCTCTTTTAATTTCGCCAATGATGCATTGGTTGTTCAGTAGTGTGTAGTTTAGCCTCCACATATTTGTCCCTTTCTCAGCTTTTTTCTTGTAGTTGATTTCTAGTTTCATAGCATTATGGTTAGAAAAGATGCTTGATATGATTTCCTTTATTGAGGCAGTCCTTATTTCCCAACATATCTTCTATTCTTGAGGATGTTTCATATGCATTTGAGATGAATGTGAATTCTGCTGTTTTTGGATGAAGTGTTCTATATATGTGTATAAAATCCATCTGGTCTAGTTTTTCATTTAAATCTACTGTTTCCTTGTTGATTTTCTCTCTGGATGATTTATCCATTGATGTAAATGGGGTGTTGAGGTCCCCTATTATTATTGTATTGTAATTAATATCTCCTTTTAGGCTTGTTAATACTTGCATTATGTAATTTGGTGCTCCTATGTTGGGTGCGTATGTATTTATAAGTGCTATGTCTCCTTGGTGGAGTGTCCCTTTGATCATTATATACTGCTCCTCTTTGTCTCTCTTTACCTGTTTTATCTTGAAGTCTACTTTGTCTGATATAAATATGGCAACACCTGCTTTCTTTTCTTTGCCATTATCTTGGTGTATCATCTTCCATCCCTTCACTCTGAGCCTGTGTTTGTCTTTGGAGCTGAGATGGATTTCCTGGAGGCAGCATATTATTGGGTGTTGTTTTTAAATCTATCCCACCACTCTGTGGCTTTTGACGGGTGAATTCAATCCATTTACATTTAGAGTGATTATTGATATATGAGAGCTTAATGCTGCCATTTTATCACTTGTTTTTTCCATTCTTCTGCATTTCCTTTGTTTCTTGTGCCATGTATTTTCGACTATCAATTAAGTTAGGTAGATTTCTATGATGGTTTTCTTAGTTTTCTCCTTATTTATCATTTATGTGTCTGTTCTAATTATTTCTTTGGTAGTAACCATGAGATTTGTATAAAAAAACTCATAGATGAGATAGTCCATTTAATGATAGCCTCTTATTTCCTTAGATGAAGCCATTTCCATTCCTTACCTCTTCCTCTTCTAAGTTATTATTGTCACATCTAGTTCCATCTTGTGTTTTGAGTTTGTGGTTAAAATGGAAATTACATTTATTTTTGGTGTTTTCCTTCCCTTTATCTTTAATATTATAATTGTTTGTTAACCTGCTCTGATAGAGAGCTGCAATTTTCTGATTTTGTCTCTCCTTGCTCAAGGTTTTGTAACCCCCCTTAATTTTTTTCTAGGTATGAGGACCATCTTGATCATTTCTTGTAGGAGGGTTCTTGGGGTGATGAGCTCCCTTAGCTTTTGTTTATCTTGGAAAGTTTTTATTTCTCTATCATATCTGAAGGATATTTTTGCTGGATAGGGTATTCTTGGCTGAAAGTTTTTGTCTGTTAGACTTTTGACTATATCATTCCACTTTCTCCTAGCCTGTAAGGTTTCTTCTGAGAAATCTGTCAAAAGCCTGATAAGGGTTCCTTTGTAAGTTATTTTCTTCTGCCTTGCTGCCCTTCGTATTTTTTCTTTGTCATTTACTGTTGCCATCTTTACTGCTATATGCCTTGGAGAAGTTCTTTTTACCTTGATACCATTAGGAAATCTATTGGCTTCTTTCACTTGTATTTCTAGCTCCTTCCCCATGTTTGCGAAGTTCTCAGCTATTATTTCTTTGGTCAAGGTTTCTGCTCCATTTCTCCTTCGCTTCTCCCTCTTGAATATCTATAATCGCTATTTTGCATTTTCTAATTGAGTCGGATATTTCTTGGAGAATTTCTTCATTTCTTTTTCATCTTAGTTCTCTCGCCTCCTGCATTTGAAGCATTTCTATATTTCTGTCCTCAAGACTGCTGATTTGCTCCTGCATAATATCAGCTCTATTGTTTAGGGAGTGCAGATTTTTCTTTCTCTCACTCATTGTGTTTTTCATCTCCAACCTTTCTGATGTTTCTTTATATTTTCAATGCCTTTTTTTGAAGGAGTTCCTGATTTCATTGAACTGTCTGTATTTTCTTGTAGCTCGTTGAGGTTTTTTATGATAGCAATTTTGAATTCTCTGTCATTTAGATTATAAATATCTATGCCTTCAGGATTGGTTACTGGGTACTTGTAATTTTCCTTCTGGTCTGGAGATTTAATATATTTTTTCATACTGCTTGATGGTGTGGATGTGTGCCTCTGCATAGTGATAGTATCTGGTCTCAGCTTCCCCCTGCCAGCACTGGATGGGTGTCAAGAGCTTTATATTCTGAACCTACTGTGATCTGTGGCTCGCTTGCTCCAGCCACTGGCTGCTTTTCTATCTGTGTGGCCCTCTGGCCAACTGGTTGAGCTGGAGCTCTGGGAGCGGGGAGCAATGCTTTCTTTCACCTGTGTGATCCTGAGGGTGTTCTTTCTCTGCCCTTCCTATCTGCTCTCCTTGGGTCCTAGCTTGATGAAGACATTCTCACAATGGCTTAATCACCTCTGTGTGATGCTTTCCCATGGGCTGTGAGGGAACTTGGAGAGTGAAGGTGTTCCCGCAGAGGGCCACCCCTCCCCTCTCTCCTCTCAGAGCCATGTGCAGTCTCATGGTTGCTACCATTTTGGAGGGAGAGGACATTCACCTTACCTCCTTCCCCTTCCTCCAAGGGATCCAGCACCTCCACCTTCAGACATGTGGCTGCTTTCGTCTGTGAGACATCTTTTGTGTTGTGGGAATGTCCTCTGTTGGTATGTAAATATCCTTTTTTTTGTATATCAGACAGGAGAATCTCAGGGGACAGCTCACTCCGCCATGACGCTGACGTCACTCAAAACTTTGAAGTTTTGCCTGGTTAAATTAAATGGTGGAAAATTCATTAAATAGCCAGATCATTTTCAAATAGAATAAAACACTGAAACATTAATTGCTAAGCAAGTCTAAATTTACCCACTTTTGTCTTATTTTTACAAAGAAACTTAAAATGTTTGGGTCTATTAATAAATGTCTTGTGCTTTATTAAAAGATTGTACCGTAAAGTAACATGTTCATAGAAATTATGAAAAATATTTATAAATTTGCCAAGCCACATAATGCTAATGTAAAAAATAGTTTATACTTGCTTACTTCTTTCTTTTCACTAAACATTAAGGTTTCCAGGTGTTAAACACTCTATATATATGATTAAAGCTACTAAAAGTTAATAAGGAAAGCATCTCTATATACAAAGAAAGTAAGATGTACGTTTCCAGTAGGAAAGGTAAGAAATGGATATTTTTGTTTTGTTAAGAAAAATGAATTTGTCCTAAAGTAAAATGGGTTAGGAAAAACATAATAATAATATTTTTGTCCTAAGGAGAGGCTAAAAAGAAAGACCTCGAACATATTCTAAGTGTAAAATAAAAGAAAGTTTAGGAGCCTTGTGGAAGAGGAACTCTGAGAAGAGAGTTTTGTGCATGGTCAAGTTGGCTAGGAGTGGAATAAATTTAATGAAATGTGTTTTGATATCAATAGTAAGCTCATACAAGCTTAGAATTTTGTTTTCTTTCTCTTAAAAGGATCATTTTCTTGTATGTTTAGTCTGCTCTTGATAAAGAAATATAAAAGATTTTTCTTGGGGCTGGCCCCGTGGCCGAGTGGTTAAGTTCGCGCGCTCCGCTGCAGGCGGCCCAGTGTTTCGTTAGTTCGAATCCTGGGCGCGGACATGGCACTGCTCATCAGACCACGCTGAGGCAGCGTCCCACATGCCACAACTAGAAGAACCCACAACGAAGAATACACAACTATGTACCGGGGGGCTTTGGGGAGAAAAAGGAAAAAATAAAATCTTTAAAAAAAAAAAAAGATTTTTCTTTATTTTTGAGTAAGTCTACCTAAAAGACAGAAAATCTATTTTCTAAAAATAATTTCCTATGTTCAAAAAACTGAAATTTTTCTGTTAAGAGAACTAAGGTTTTTAAAAACTCTTCAACTCTACATTTGCCTTTGTAGCGGAGGAAGAAATACTCTCCAACCCTCTAGGTTGTTCTGGCTTGTCTAAGAATTGAGTTAACATGAGACAGAATAACAGGAGATAATCAAACAAAGTTTGATAGCATGTATACACAGCAGAAATTCAGGAAAGCTGAGCAACTCACTAAAATGTACAAAACCACCACCTTAAATACCATCTTCAGATAAGACAAAGGAGGTTGCTGGGGGTAGTGGTCTGACTCCTTCCTACTCTGACTTAGACACAGCAGGGTGGCTTCCTGGGCTGGTTGCTGCAGATTGTGGGTCAGAGTTCTACTTTGACATGTTGTCTGGCCATTGTCCCTTTGTATATTCAGGGTCTTACACCATTATGTGGTACTGTGTTCAGTGCTTTAAACATGCTAACTTGTTAAATACTTCCCTCTGTACAAATAGCAGCACACTCTATATACTGTTGTGCACTGTTTGTTTTCCTGAGCAGTGCATACTGAAGATCTTCCCATATCAAACATGCAGAAGTACTATATTTTCAAATAGTAGCATAATATTCCATTGGAGAGAGTTAATTTTGCTTGTTTAACCAGTCCCCCAAAATAGCCTTTTAGCTATTACAAATATTGCAAAAACTATCCTTGGCTATGTATCTGTGGGATGAATTCCTGGAAACAGACTCCTGAGTAAAAGGACATGTGCATTTGTAAGTCTTGAGAGATACTGTTAAATTTTACTTTAAGTTATATCTAATTTAATTCTAACAAAAATGCTATAAGATTGGCATTTTGGCAGATGAGAGAACTGTCTCATAGACATGAAATGGCTAGTACAAGGTAGTGAGTGCAGCCTTGGAATTTGAAGCTTGATCTAGCCAATGGGCTCTGAAGCACTATGTCCTACTGCCTCCTCCCCGTGTTAGGGTAGCTACTGTTATTAACCTGCAGCCTCAGTTCAGGCACTGAGCTAAGCATGCTCTGTACAATAGCTCATTTAAATCTCACAACCTTGGGAGGTAGGTGTTACCGTATTTGGTCAATCTAAGATGCCATCAATTGTGAGTCACACCATTGCTCTATGACTCATCAAGAACACAAAGCATTGCTACTTAAACTCGGGCATGCTGTTGATCGTAAGGCACTGTCTGATTTTAACAGTGAAATGTAAAAAAATGTAAAAAAAACTCTTGGAGTCCACAAAATACAGCATTATCTCATTTTGCAAATAATAGTGAAGTATCATGAGGTGAAATGACTTGCCTAAGGTCACACCTGCTCTTTGGCAGAATTGGGGTTTGAATGTTTATCTGTTTAATGCCAGAGCCATCTCAGTGCTCAACACTTTCCTTGCTCTTGTGCTTGGAGCACATAATTCTTTGGTATCAGAGCTTCTCCAAGTAAAGTAGTGGTACCAGGGAATTATCCATGTTTAGATGGCAGAGCAGGAAGGCTTGGAAATGTGCAGGGCTGTTATCCTGGCTGTAATGAGCTGAAATGCCACTGCCTCCTGGTCTAATCATCTCGTGTTCTAGAACTCTGTTCTGATGATCACATTTTCCTACTTAGAAAAAAAAAATCCTTCAGTGGCTTCCCACTGCTGTCATGATAAGGGCCATATTATTTTCTGATATTCAAGGCCATCTGGCCTCACTCTCACCTCTCATTTCTTTCCTTTCCACACTTTATACTTAAGCCAAACTGGCTCTGTGCTCCATACATCCTCTTGCTTTTTCTCTTCCAGCCTTTGGGTTGTCTATGCTGTTTTCTTTGCTCTGAGTGCTCTTTCCACTCTTACCTCCACTAATCAAATCCCATACACAGAGTTCATCTCCAGTCCTTCATATGCTCTTCTCTTTTGGAAATGATTGCTCTGTCCTCTGAGTCTCCCAATGCTTTCTCCTAAAGAACCACAAACTTTCTGCCATGAATTACAGTTATTCACATGGTTGTCATGGCCCTCTGACTAGCCTGTGGAATTCTTGAGGGTAAAGTTCACACCTGACTCATCTTTGAACCCCTCTTTTCTCCTGATCTAGTGAGCAACACAGAGTAGAGATCAGGTATCACACTTACTGTATGGAGCCCTACAATGAACACAGAATTGAAAATGACATTAGATAGAGACCGTCAAACCTGCTCTCAATTCCTGCACTCTTTGACTACTGACCTCTTTAAGGCAAGTTGATTCTGCAGGGTCCTAAATCTGTGTTTGGATTTCCTTGATTGCTTATATCTTCTGATATTTACATTAGAACACAAGATCTGTTAAACACCTGCCTGTAGGCCTCTGACTCAATATCAGCCCTCCAGGTGCCTCCAGTCCCCTCTTATCTCAGTATCCCCATCATAATGATGTGGGTAGTTTTGTATATTTTTTTTAAAGATTGGCAGCTGAGCTAACTAGTGTTGCCAATCTTCCTTTTTTTTTCCTTCTTTTTTTTCCTCCCCAAATCCCCCCAGTACATAGTTGTATATTTTAGTTGTGGGTCCTTCTAGTTGTGGCATGTGGGACACCGCCTCAACATGGCCTAATGAGTGGTGCCATGTCCATGCCCAGGATCTGAACCCTGGGCCGCCGAAGTGGAGCTTGTGAATTTCACCACTTTGCCACGGGGCCGGCCTTGATGTGGATAGTTTTGGTGTTGTGTTGTCAGGGAGGTGGAATTGGAGACTAGGGACTTGGCACAGATTTCAATCCTATATCTTATAGAATCACTGTGAAAGCTCCTTTCTTTGTAGATCTGGGTAACTTGGGGACATTTCCTGACTGTTGGGGTATGACCTTAAGGCCAATAGAATCTCCTTAAATTCCGTCAGTATCTGTCTTGGTTGGCATTATGTTGCCTTCCGGGTACCAGGGCTTTAGGAGGTCCTGGATGTTATCCAGCAGGCACTTTTATGAATTCATGGATTGAATAAATGAATAATTTCAATTTCTCCAATTCTAATTCTCTACCTGATATGCAATGGACATTATAAAGTCAAAGACTTGGTGGTAAGATTGAGCAACACATATATGTGTATCTATTTCACATAAGGGATCCTTGGGTAGAGTTTGTTAAGTGAACGTGAGCATAGAGTCATAACACACAACCAATTATCTTAGAGAGACTTGACTATAAGGTTGGGAAACTAAACTCCAAACAAATCAAAACAAAACAAATGCAAGCCAGTTA
The DNA here is from genome assembly GCF_037783145.1 of Equus przewalskii. NCBI lineage: Eukaryota > Metazoa > Chordata > Mammalia > Perissodactyla > Equidae > Equus > Equus przewalskii. Next base: position 41,436 of record NW_027227121.1, read on the forward strand.
CTTCAATTTGTTTTCAACTAAGAAATTGAAATCAGTTTTGGTGCTGGAGGAGAAATGGACTACATTGGATTTGCCAAGAGATGGTATAGTATCCACGAGATATTTTGAAGATTTTTTTTTTTAAGAATATGATGATGACATGGGATTTTCATCTTAGATGCTGACTCTAGACCCAAACCCCTTATAAGTTGTGACTCTGTCTTTGTGTTTATCACTACATATTGGGCAACACATTTGTTCACCATGGTTCTGTTAGCTTGGAAGAACAGGAAACAAACAACAGTGTGTCTTTTGCATAATTGTCCTGTACCCCTCCCCAGCTACAGGGACCCACTGCTCTTCCTCTCACCCAGACTCTTAGATTTCTGGCTCTACAGTAATTTTCTTTTGACCCTTTGGTGTAACACTCCCACTCTGCTCTCAGTCCTGTTCCTTCTCTCAGTATTGATATTTTCTGCAGTATTTGGTAAGAAACTCCTTCCTTAGCTTTATTCCTGTAGGGGAGCAGAACTTGCCACTGCAAAATGTGTCTCTTTGGCTTGATTATTTTTAGGAATAAAAGACTCAGGAAGAAATTTTCACCTCCCCCTAACTGCCTAAAAGAATTTAAGCTAGAACGCCTGCTTCGGGAAGGAGCTATCACCATAGATAACTATTGTATAATATGAACTCGGAGTGGTAGACAGGGAAGAACCTAGCAAGACCCATTTGATCAAAGTCCTCTCCATGTCTCATTGTCTCTGCAAGGCACGACAAACATTTGTTTATCAAACATTTTCTTTTACATCTCCATGTGAATTGCTTTCCTCCCCTTTGAAGTCCCAAACCACTACCCCCAACATCCTCTGTTGTCTTTAGCTGAAAATGATATTTAAGGTGGTGGCTTAGGCCAAGTTGGTGAGTTACTCAGTATTCCTGGGTTTCTCCCATGTATGCATGTTATTGAATCTGTTTGACTTTTCTCCTGCTATTCTGTCTCATGTTAATTTAATTTAGACCAGCCAGAAGAACCTACAAGGATAGAGGAAAAGTTCTTCCTCTCCTACAGTCCCATGAAATTCTCCCTTCATTCCCCAAGCCTGTACAGGCTGTGGGAGGACTGTACCTTGAAGCCTGACTACATCCCATTGCCAAAACATGCTGGGAATACTCCACCAGTGTGGGAGCTCCTTTTGTCCTGTTGGTGAAACAGATGGCCATTGGATCCTGACTCTTCATCCCCACACAGATTTGCTTTGGGGGTACAAGTCTGTAAGTCACAAAAGATGCAACAGTCAGTTCTAAATGCAGGTTCTCTGACTTAAAGCCTAGGACCTTGGTTTGGTCATCTGTACTTTTTGAAAATAACAGCCCATATCTTGTCATATTGGGGCATGAGTTTTAGAGGGAGAGCTGCCATTTTTTCTCTTTTAAAAAATTTTGTATTGATTTTTATTGCATAAGAAATATATGTGGTGTTTACACTCCAGCCATAATTTTCTTGGTAAAAGATCCTCTATTCAACCAGTTGCTCAAGCCAAAAATCTGTAGTACTCAGTAATCTTTACTCTCTCTCTTTCGGTATCTACTTGCATACTTACCTACCTACCTACCTATGCCACATCCTATCCATTGACAAGCCCTGCCAACTCTACCTCTAAAACTTATCATTAATCTGTCTATTCTCTTCATTATCTCTACTCAGGGACTGGACTACGGTGAAGTGAGTGAAACATTTGCCTCAAGCATGGTTTTTAAGGGGATGCCAACAAATTCAATAGTCAAGATAAATAATATTTTAATGTCATATTTTTTAAAAAATTAAAAATTAATGCAAAAATCTATGATAAACAAAATATTAAAGTTTTACTTAAATACAGTATGCAGCCTAGCACTTGCATGACTCCCCTCACTTGGTCAGCCTAATCCTGCCCCTGGCTCCAGTAAAACTTTGTTATAAAAACAGGCAGTTGGTTTGAGGATGATAGTTTGCCAATTTGATTATTTTTAATTTCAAGAAATTTTAAAAATATTTTCTTTTAGAAGATTTATAAAGTTAAAATTATCTTATGGTTAATCATAAGTTACAAATATGTAACATAAATATATAAAATAAATATTTAAAATTATATGTAGGTATATGCATTTTAAAACAATTATTTTATTATTTACATGTGTTTTTAAAAATTTATTTTAAAATTAAAATGTTATTTTTCATGATCACTGAATATTTTGGTGTCCATTTAAATTCTGTGCCTGAGGTGCGTCCTGTCTCCTCTGCTGCTGCCTTGGTCCACACCAAAGCCTCTCACCCGGACAACAAGCCCTCTGCCAGGTCTCTTTCTTGTGTTCAATTGTTCATAGAGCAGCCAGAGAGTACTTTTTAAAAATGTAAGTCAGATCAAGTCCTTCCCTCTCCTGCAGGACCTGCAAGGCCTCCGCAGTCCACCGTCTCTTGCTCATCAACCTCTTTACCTCCTACTCTCTTCCTCACTCATTGCACTTCAGGCACCCTGGCATTCTCTCTGCTCCTCAAACAGATCCAGCTCATTCCCACCTCAGGTGCTTTACCTTAGTGTTCCCTCTGCCAGGGACATAACCACAGATATTCAGAAGGATGGCTCCTTGGTGTTCAAATAGCAGCTTAAATGTCCTCTCTTCGGAAGCCACCAACTCTAAAATAATTCCCCCATTCCACATCAGGTCACTCTATCTTGTTGTTCTGTTTTGTTTCGAAGCCTCTTTTGCAATCTGTATTATCTCGATCATTTATGTGTTTTCTTGTTTGTTCGTTTTGCAGTGTAGAGTATCAGTTCCATGTTGACTTTTATATCCCCGGACACTGGAATATTGCCCTCTAGAGACCACATTAATAATTATGAAACTCGATATTTCATTAACCTGAGGATGAACATGGCATCCTCTCATTATTTTAGTAAGTATTTCCCCATTTACCAGCGAGGGTGAGTGTTCTTTGTTTTGTTTTTTTAATACGTGTACTGCTTATTTATGTTACTATCACCTATTTTTTGCCCCTCTCTGAGAATGAATACTCAGGTATGAATCAGGAGATGAGACTTTCACTCAGACTGAGACCTTGTAAGACAGATCATGAATTCTTGTGTTGGGGGATGCTCTGGTTTCAGGACTAGAAATTGCTGTCCAGCTTCCTTCTCTTTCCTCTCACACCACCCAAGTTAAAACAACACTTCTCACGTATCATCACATTTTCCAAAATCAGGTATTTGCTTCATTTAAGCATCTTGTTTTCAGTGTCCAGTCACCTCATCAACTCCTTAAAACCCAACCACCCACCATAGCTTATATCTGATACCAGGAGCTTGGTCTTCAAGGTGGGGCAGTTGGACATGACAGAGTCCACAAGTGGGACTGTAGCCTCATTGACCACAATGCTCTGGGCCTCAGACATTTGCAATCGATAGAGATTTTTCTTGGCAGTCAGTTGTGGGGGGGGGGTGGTTTCCCACGCACAAAGGTGGTTCCTGAGAAAACCACAAAAGGCGGCTTCATTCATATCTTTTAAGTAGATAATATTTCCTCAAGCATCCTGGTAGGCATAGATGAGGTCTCCTGAATACTGTCTGTTTCTAGGATGTAACCTCTGCATTGGGTCAGCAACAAAATGGCTGGGGAAGAAGTGAGAGGGGCAGGAGACTGAGCTCACTGAGCTTTGTTGCCATTATCTGTTCCCCTCAAGTTGTCCTTAATTTACATGGGTTAGGTGTCAGATTACTACCTATTTGAAATGTAGCCTGATTTTGAAATTGTGTGACACAAGGAGGTGGTGGAAACTTCCTCTTTGTTGTTCCCTCCTTGCTTGCGAATGGCAAGTGCTGTGGATTCCAGGATTTGCATTGGACACACAAGTTCATTCTCCTTTTCTTGGGCTGTTCTGTAGACTTTCTTCCATCCATTTATCACTTATCAGGGGCCTACTCTATGTGACTGGCACGTGCTGGCACATCCTCTTATGATCCTTTGTATTTCTGTGGTGTCAATTGTAATGTCTCTTCTTTCATTTATAATTTTATTTGGGCACTCTTTTTTTTTCTTGATCTGTGTAGCTAAAATTTTGTCAATTTTGTTTATCTTTTTAAAGAACCAATTCAGTTTTGTTGATTTTTTCTATTGTCTTTATAGTCTCTGTTTTCTTACTTTCTACTCTAATCTTTATTATTTCCTTCTTTCTGCTAACTTTGGCTTAGTTTGTTCTTTTTCTACTTTGTTGAGGTGTAAAGCTGAGTTGTTAATTTGAGATCTTTCTTTCTTCTTAAATTAAGCATTCATAGCTAGAAACTTCCCTCTTAGAACTGCTTTTGCTGCATCCCATAAGTTTTGGTATGTTGTCTTTTCATTTTTGTTTCTCTCAAGATACTTTCTGACTTCTCTTTGGCCCATCAGTTGTTCACCAATGCCCATTCCTGATTAAAACTCTCAGCAAACTAGGAATAGGGGAATCATCTTCAACTTGATAAAGAACACATAGAAAAAACCTACAGCAAACATCATACTTAATGGTAGCTCTAGGAGGGACACTCCATATGGTCCCAGGTGTCTGCCCTGCCTGGCATACTCATGCCCTACTGGAGGGTGAGGCCAGGGGCAGGGTGAGTGTGGGGTCTGGCGAAGGGGGAAGGAGGGGTGGCCAGCCCAGCTTGGTGACTACACTTGCTGCCAGACCATCCCTCACCTGACACCCTCCAGTAGATCCACTGCCTCGGTGCTCACCAATAATGCTGCTGCTGCTACTGCTGCTACTGCTGCAGCTTCCAGGTCCCAGACTGGATCAGTGCAGGTGAGTGAGAGCCCTGCCCTCTGGCAATGCAGTAATCCTGCAGGATTCCTCCAGCTCTTTCAAGGGGGGTGCCCAGTCCTTCATTCCTTCCCAGGGACCCAGGAGCTCTGTTCCACATCCCTCCCTAGGGTGCCCCACTCACTCACTCTTCCCAGGTCCCAGGAATCTTCCAAGCCTTAACCAGGGATCCAGTGTCTTCCCCAGGCATCCCCTCCCACACACTCTATAACCCTCTCCTGCCATCCAGATCCCATCGTACCCCCCTGGCCTCGGATCCTGTGAACTGACCCTCTGGATTGCCCAGATGAGTGCTCAGATTGGGACTAGAGGTAATAAAATCTGAATATGAACATCAATGGTGCCCCTGTGTTGTGCATTCATTCTATGGATGAACCTATCCTAAATGTGGTCCCTCTGTAATTGTCCCCAGCCCCATCAGAAAGAGCCTGGGTCCTGATTCTCCCTGCTGGCACCAGCTTCCTGGGTGACCCTGTGCACCCAGTAGATGTCCAGGACACAGAGGTCCAGGAGGAATGCTCCGAAGAGCCCCAGGCACCAGCCTTTCCTAGGTCCCAGCCTAAGTCCCACATGGGTGAGTGAGGGACCTGCTCTCTGGGAACCCAGGAGTCCTGTAGGACTCTTCCAGACCTCTCCAGAGGTACCCAGTCCCTCATTCATACATAGGGCTTTTGCCCCTCAGCTTTCGCCCATATACGCCCACCCACTCATGTCTTCCAAGGGCCCAGGAATTCCCCCAGGAATCTTCCCAGGGGTCCAGTATCCCCCCACCCCAACATCCTTCCCCTCACACTCTACAACACCCTCCTGACGTTCAGATCCCTCCTGCCCCCCTGGCCTGGGGTCCTGTGAACTGATCCTTTACTCCATCCATCCTTGGGGCCTGAGATAGGACCACTAGGGGGAAAACCAGAGGCTGGGAGGAGAAGGGGCAGAAGGGGCTGAGCCTGGGGGTGGGAGAAACACATACTGTCTCCTTCTCACCCACCACTAGGGTCACCCTTGGAGAGATCCCCTCTGCAGCTGCCCTTTTCTGAGGTGCACAGACACACACACTCAGAGGGAAATAAGACCACAAGCACAAAGACACACAGGCATGGAATCACCTCCATCCTCACCTGGGGACTCGGGCATAGGGCTCAGGGACAGGCTCACACAGACCCACACTGCAGACACAGGCAATGACCCCTGAGGAGAACATATGCACACACTTAGGGCCACATGACACAGCCCCACAGGGCACACCCTACACACACTGGAGACACATACAGAGAACACAGAGATACACACTTAGATAAAATCAAGAACACACAAAGGGGTAGTAGATTCACTCACACAACCAACACACACAGAGATATATAACACAGACACACATAGATGCTCCAGCAGGGACGCACACTTCCAGAGACACAGACTTGCATGACCAACATACAGTCATTCAGAGATACAGACACACACAATACATACAAAGACACACAGAAACACAGTGCCATACAGTGGAAAACTCACATCCACAATCAATACATTCACAGACACAGAAGCACACTCACAGGTCCATAATGCAGATTTACACACCCAAACACACTTGTGCATGCATGCGCAAGTGCACACACACACACACACTCCCAGACCTTCATCCCTTACCCAGGCTTACAAAACAAACAGCCCTGACACTCAGTGGAGGCCACTGCAGGCAGACAGGATGAATAGACCGGGGTATGACCTGCCCCACCTAAGCTGCCATGGAAGGGGGTGTTTTCCTAGTTCCAGACTGAGTGCTGGGCATCTCCCCCCTGCCAGGGCCTTCTGGACAGCTGTGCTGGGTCCTGAGGTACCAGAGAGTGGCCAGGGTAGGGTGGTTCTGTGGACAGGGGCCCCGGGCAGGGACAGGGACCCTGACAGTGTGCACTTTGAGTGGAGGTGTTGCATGGGGCTTAGCTGATCCCGAGGTCAAGAGAGGGAGAGAGGCATGTGTCCCCAGGATCCTGCAGTGTTAGGACCCTGCATGTGTCAGAGTGGGCTGCACCCTCTCTCACAATAACAATAATAAGAATAATGCCATCGTCAGGACTATTATGTGACAATATTATCATTAACACAGCAATGACTGAGTCAGTCCCTGGTGGAGAAGAAAGGGCTGTGACCATAGCCAGCTGGTTTGAGCTCATCTTCTGAGCAAGGAACCCCAAGCAAAGCTGGGTCCTAGGCAGAGCTTCTCTCTGGTCCCTTCTCCCTCTGGAGTCTCCAGACCTCAGCTTCCCTCTCTCCCCAAATCCCTTCCCGGACCAAAGTGTCCTCTGACCCTTTTCTCACCCTGGGTAAAGCCCTCTCTCTGATCACTCTGAACTTGACTCTCCATCTATGCAAGGGGGATAGAGATGGTACCAACCTCAGGACACCACAAGATGATGCCTGCACAGGGCTTAGCACCATCCCGTAACAAGAGAGGCCCTTGATTGTATCATTATTGCCTTTAACGGCTGCACACTTTTAAAGGTGCCAGTTCTGGGAGGACAGATGCCCTTGGGAGATGATGATGCTAATCTCCACAGGGGCTCAGCATGAGGCTTTTTGTTGTCCTTAGGACAGTCTTGGGATGCAGGCCTGGACACTCCCAATTTAATGAAGAAAACCCATTCAGTGTCACACAGCCAGTAAGCAACACAGCTGAATCTTAATCTCAAGGCTGCTGGCCTGGCCTCCAGGGGCCATGCAGGGCTCTCCTGTATGGGAGGCTCACACTGGGTGGCTTTGGGGAGCAAGCGCTTCCTCGGCTGCAGGAAAGATCTCACCTGTTCCAGGCCCCCAACCTCTGTTCTCTTCTCCTTCTTTCCCTCCTCCCTGCTGGAGCTCTGATCAAGGTGACCCTGGCACCCTTCATGAAGTCCCCAGTCCCTTACAGGAGCCTCTCTCCCATTCACTTCTGGGCTAGTCCGACTTCCACACCTTCTGCAATAGTCTCTCCTAGACAGGACAGTCCACCTCTGAGGTTCTTGAGGCAGGCAACAGCATCTAAACAGAATTTCATATGCACTTGTTTTGTTGTCCTTGTTTTTGTTTTACTTGTTTTTGACGGTTTCTTTACATTTGTGGTAAAAGACTTTGGTTTTCTATTACAACTGATATAATATCAATTATATAACTGACAACATATCAGTTATATAACTGACAATATATCCGTTATGTAACTGATGTAACTGATATAACTGAAATAACTGATATAGCTGAAATAACTGATATAACTGAATGTTTCCTGTTTGCTATAAATCTACATAATAATAAAAAGCAATGGGATTTAAAGCAATGATTTCAAGCTACCACGGGTCTGAACAAGTTGAGGAAATGCTGTGTGCACCTTAGGGAGCTCAGGACAGGGTGCAGAAGAGATGATCACCAATGGGGTTTGTCCTAGTCACCTGGGTCCATGGGCCCCTGCTACCTACTTGGCTTTCTCTATCCTTCACTCCTCATCCTGCCGAGCTCTCTGGGTATTGTCCCCAGGTCTCGCAGGGGAGAAGATGATGAACTTTCTCTCTTAAAATCCTCACCTCCCTGGAGATCCTGGGCGATCAGTCATGAGAGTCAGCTTGGATTTCCCACACTGAAGTTCATAATGTAAGCCCATGCTAACAGGTAGCAGGGTGACAGATAAGTGACATGTTCACCACTGTTTCAGGTGTGAAGATGTCTGTTTAATCGGGGATGATTTTGAGACCATACAATCTCATCACACAAGTGGAATTCCCAGGGCAGAGGAAGATGTATTTTATTACCATTTTATCATGATGATATCATTCAGTTCAAGTATAGACTCTTTTCCTTTGGAATTTCTTCTCAAATTTATATTTTATTTATAAAGTTACTTCTCAATTTTCAAACATACGGGAATTTCTAGTTAGCTTTCTGTCAGTGACTTCTAGCAGAATTACATCACCAGAAATGTGGTGTGTGTGATTTCATTCCTCTGAAATATATTAAAATTTGCTTTATGGCCCAAATAAGTAGGGTTAATTTAGTAAATGTATCATATCTTCCTAAATTAATGTGCCCTCAACAGTTGTTATATTGGTGTAGATATATGGATATATCTGTATGATTAAGATGGTTTGCTGTTAAGGTCTTCTGCATCTTATGAATGTTGTGTCTGCTTATTGTACGAGTTGCTGAGAGAGGGATGTGAAACCTCCTACTCTACTTGTGTATTTGATTCTTCTTTCACTTTTGTCATCCTTTGCTTTGTATGCTTTTCAGCCAATGGCCTTGGGAAACCTTGGGAGGTCAGAAAGGAAGGAGGGGTGCCCAGAAGTGGGGCACAGGGGACCTGGGTTGGGAAGGACCAGAAACCAGAAGGTCTGTGAAGGTTCCAAAGAGGACCTGTTACTGGGATGGCTCCTGGGGAGGCACCGGTTGGGGGAGGGGCATTCTAAACGTGAGGTCACACGGTGTCCACTGTGATGAACCAGGGGTGAAGGCCGGTGATTGGTCAACAGGGAGTATAAAGCATCGGGGTTGCTAAGGCAGCAGTCAAACAGGAGAAGGCTCGGAGGAGGACGAAGCTCTCGTCCCCTCCAACTGCTCCTGAGAGTTCACTTCACCTGCTCCTTGTGTCCTGCTGACTTACTGACCTAGTGACCTGTCTGAACCCTCCTCCCCCCCCAGAACCTGATCTGACCAAGTACTTTCCCTGAGCCCTTCTTCTTCCCCTCCCAGGTACCCAACACCCCCTTTCCTGCCACATCCCCTACTCAATCCTATGCCCATTCCTACCCATTCCCCAACCCTTTCCTACCCGACTCTCTGACGACCTTCCTGGCAACCTCAGGACCCCTGAGAGGACCAGGACATGGAGGTACACAGGTTCATCTTCTGGATCCTCCTGCTTGGGTCTCCTGGTTATCCAAACAAGGATGTGAGTAAACCTGGGAATCAGTGGTTTCTTCTATTTGTACTTAAGTGACAACTTTATCATATGGTCTTTGATGGAAACTCAGTTTTTCCCAAAGACTGAGGACCTCAGGGCAGGTTTCTTGACCAACCCGAATGGGTTCTGGCCACAGCAGTCCACATCAAGTTCTGGGTTCTGTCAGCACTGCTTGGACCAAACAGAGCAGGGATGACAAGATGGAAACCTGAAAATAGTAACTTTATATAATCAAGAAGGAAGGATTTGTGAATATAATGAAAGCCATTGAGTTGTATGTCTTCAATGGGAGAATTGTCTGATATGTGAATTATATCTCAAAGAAGTCATTTTTAAAAACATAAGGAACTTTTATTTAAGAGGAGTCCTGGGAGTTAGATGGACTCCTGGAAGCCTTGTCAGATCCTTCTTCAAACTATGCAAGTGTAGGGTCCATCTCATGTGTAGCTTGTTTTCCTTTAAGTACATGATTCACATATGTGAAGGCTGGCAGCCTTGGGAACAGTGGTATCTAAGCATTGGTGTTGGTACTAGTCCATTAAACAGTGGAATGTCATTTGTGCTCTGTGCTTTCTGGCTTGTTGGCTTTTATCAACTTCTGAATCATCCCTTCCTTTCTGCTCTTGGAAAGTGTACCCAGGGACTCTATGTCCAACCAGGTTGATGGGGACCCTCAGAAGTCCCTCAGAAAATAAGTGGCTGCATCCTGCTGGTATGTTTATAATGGGGAAATCATTAGGAGTGACCTGACCAGGACGTGAATGAGTTGTTGTGTTTTCTTTAGTAAAGTGTTCATGTCCAAGAGTGTTGATTTATGCAAAGCAAGAAGGATCCTTAATGTCCTTAGGATTGTCTAAATATAAAGAAATTCCAGATTCCCACTGTGAAGATTTTCATTCTCTTGTTGAAAGACACCTCTACCCCCAGGAGAGAGAAGGACTGAGAATACCCCATAGAGATAAGTAGATTTGTTTTGATTGGCATGCACCAGATTCTTAGGGATCTGGAAAGGTCCAGTGGTCAGGAACAACACTTGCATCGAAGCAGAATCATCCAAATGAATACCTCCAATCAAAGAAGAATCTATTCTGTTTCCTTTGAGTCTACAGAGGAGGAAATTCCTTGATAGTCTACACTGGAATTTTTCCCCCTCTACTTAGGCTGCATTCTAGTTGATGAGTTAAGCTCTCTTTCCCTACCTCATCTTTGAGCACCCAGATAGACTCACCTGTCTTGCATTTCCCACATCCACCCTTACTCACAGCCATTGACTGTCAGAGCCTCAGCTTTTTGGTTCCATTGGATCTCATCTAGGTAGGAGGCAACTACTGATATCAGACAGTTGCCAGATATAACGAGAGTGCCCACGACTGGGGGTGTTTAACCGGGTAGTGACCAGATGGTCTTTGTCTTTTTTGTGCGTTTGATCCATGTGTTTATCCATTGTGCTGAGAGCTACTGCTGTCTCTCTGACAGTGGTGATTCAAAGACAGTGTCTGTTTCCCATGAGCACACATTTTACTGACCCCAGCAGTGAGGGCTGAAGATGAAAATCTTAGATTTCAGAGGCTACTTTCTAGAGAAGTTTTACTTGCACTAAACTGAAGTTCGGTGGTGGATTAGTATGAATTGCATTGTGAGTTAATTTTCTTCTAAAATACTTATAAATGGGATTTTTAGTAAAACGATATGCTTGCCTTTTGTTTTGGTGAACATAATTTCTAGAAATTTTTTATCTTTTTACACACTAATTTTCATGGTTGCTATGTATT